>NW_015547735.1:747362-761576 GCF_001515605.1 Sinocyclocheilus anshuiensis
AAAAGTGATTTTGATGAACAAAAAAAGTGATTTTGATGAGTGAAAAGTGATTTTGACGATCGAAAAGTAATTTTGACGAGCAAAAAAAGTGATTTTGACGAGTAAAAAAAGTGATTTTGATGAGTGAAAAGTGATTTTGACGAGCAAAAAAAGTGATTTTGACGAGTGAAAAATGATTTTGAAGAGCAAAAAAAATGAAAAAAAGTGATTTTGACGAGTGAAAAGTGATTTTGATGAGCAAAAAAAGTGATTTTGATGAGCAAAAAAAAAAGAAAAAAAAGTGATTTTGACGAGCAAAAAAAATGAAAAAAGTGATTTTGACGAGCGAAAAGTGATTTTGATGAGTAAAAAGTGATTTTGACAAGTGAAAAGTGATTTTGATGAGCAAAAAAAGTGATTTTGACAAAGAAAAAAAGTGATTTTGACGAGCAAATAAAGTGATTTTGACGAGCAAAAAAAGTGATTTTGACGACTGAAAAAAGTGATTTTGATGAGTGAAACGTGATTTTGACGAGCAAAAAAAGTGAAAAAAAGTGATTTTGACGAGCGAAAAGTGATTTTGATGAGTAAAAAGTGATTTTGACGAGCAAAAAAAGTGATTTTGACGAGTGAAAAGTGATTTTGATAGGTAAGAAGTGATTTTGACGAGCAAAAAAAGTGATTTTGACGAGCGGAAAAAGTGATTTTGACGAGTGAAAAGTGATTTTGACGAGCAAAAAAAGTGATTTTGACAAGCGGAAAATGATTTTGAAGAGCAAAAAAAATGAAAAAAAGTGATTTTGACGAGCGAAAAGTGATTTTGATTAGCAAAAAAAGTGATTTTGACGAGCGAAAAGTGATTTTGACGAGAGAAAAGTGATTTTGATTAGCAAAAAAAGTGATTTTGATGAGTGAAAAAAGTTTTTTGACGAGCGAAAAGTGATTTTGACGAGCAAAAAAAGTGATTTTGACGAGTGAAAAGTGATTTTGACGAGCAAAAAAAGTGATTTTGACAAGCGGAAAATGATTTTGAAGAGCAAAAAAAATGAAAAAAAGTGATTTTGACGAGCGAAAAGTGATTTTGATTAGCAAAAAAAGTGATTTTGACGAGCGAAAAGTGATTTTGATTAGCAAAAAAAGTGATTTTGACGAGCGAAAAGTGATTTTGATTAGCAAAAAAAGTGATTTTGACGAGCGAAAAGTGATTTTGATTAGCAAAAAAAGTGATTTTGACGAGCGAAAAGTGATTTTGATTAGCAAAAAAAGTGATTTTGACGAGCGAAAAGTGATTTTGATTAGCAAAAAAAGTGATTTTGACGAGCGAAAAGTGATTTTGACGAGCAAAAAAAGTGATTTTGACGAGTGAAAAAAAGGGATTTTGACCAGCGAAAAGTGATTTAGATGAGCAAAAAAAAGGGATTCTGACGAGTGAAAAAAGTGCTTTTTGACGAGCGAAACGTGATTTCGACGAGTGGGGAAAAAAGATTTCTTGATGAGAGAAGGTGTTTTCCTGGTGTAGTGATGCACAGATGGACGTGACATTCAGTGCGTTTCTGTAAATAGTCTGGAGTTGGTGCAGAAAGCTTCATTGCATTTGCTGTTATCCAGGATTCTGTCTGGAATATGGCTGTACTTAAATCTGCTTCAAGACAGAAAAAGTTCAAAAAGTTTACAGAGACAAATGTACATGTTGTTAAAAATTTTAATTGGGGGGAAAAAAGAAAAGCTCAGACATATTAAAGACAGACTGCTGTAAACCGTAACACATTCGCTCAGTAATGTAAACAAACACAGCACATTGTCGTCTGCAGATCTGCGCTCATCTCAGGAAGCTCCAAACACGCATCACACATGAAGCGTTTCTTTCTCTGATGAAGCTCTTTAATGGATCCTGAACTTCTGGGAGTGGTAGATAGCAGCTCCCAAAGCCCAGCTGGTCTCCACGTTCCTCACCTTCTTAGTCAGCTGGAAACACAAGCAGCAGGGTTAACTAGTTAACACTAGTTACAGCAGGTTAAAGACAGAGAAACCCAGACGTACCTGCAGGACGGTGCTTTCCTTAAAGCCGAAGCCGTCTTTGAGCAGACAGACGATGTATGTGAGATCCATGCAGAGGAAGGGATTGAGCTGAGTGCGTTCAGACGGACGGTTACACACTACAACACACACACACACACACACGAGAGCTCATGTTGGGTTTGTGTGATCATCACATACAAGCATGTGAGATGAGAAGATGAAGGTGAAGATGAGTCTCACCCTCTTTGGCTCTTTTCTTGAAGTCTCGGATCTTCACGGCTCCTCCTCTGCTCTCATCTGCAGCGTTTAAGAGATTCATTCTCAACTACTGCTTAAAGTAAGAGTTCAGTCACAAACTAACATGCTTTCTGCTCAGGGCTTCTGCAGTTTAACAAGACTTTTTAAGACCAAAAATGTAAGGAATAAATTGAAGGGAAAACAACGAAACAACCTTTACTGTAAAAAGGTGCAATATTTTTGTCTTGTTTTTCAGTGCCAATGTCTTAAAATTCTTCAGTCAGGAGATACGAAGTCTTGTTTTCTGAGAAACTGATCGAAATTAAGTGAGTTTACGATTAAAACAAGAACAAATATCTGCTAGTGGAGTCAGAAAAATGTACTTAATTTAATAATAAAGAAAAAAAAATCAATTCCCCATTGACATATTTATGTGTTTCATCTCCTGGTAGTCAAAATTGACCAATTGTTTTTTATTTCAACGAAAAGAATGTACCGTATTTTAATTTGATAAGATTTTTTAAATTAACATTTTATGGTACTAAATTTTATTTATGCAATACCTATGATCTATTTATGACCTGTTAACCACTTTTAAGCATTGACCTGAAAATTACATTTCCAACTTGAATGGTCATAAATCTTGAATGTTTTGGAGACTTAAGTTTGGTCTCTTTTTAAAGAAGACACTTTAGAAGAAGATTATTGCTGAAGCGAAAAAAAAAATTCAAAAAAGTACTATTTTAATTTATTTGAAATTTTATATGAAATAAGTATTTTCCAAAAAATGTTTAATTCTAAATCTGCATGAAAATCAAGTTGTGTTCCAAATTTGAGGTTGATATCACAAAAAGAAAGAGCTGTCGGTCAGGTTTTGTTTGGGTCCACTTGTGGTCATTTTCCACCATCAACAATACACGTGTGACCATTAAACCTTTTTGAATCGTGTCCATGATTTATTTATTTTTTTGTTTACATGACAAGTGGCAAAAAATTTGACCAAGTCTCGTACTATTCAGGTGAAGTAAAAAATGTGAGGAAAAAAAAAATGTAGTATAAACTCACTTTATTTTGATCAATTTCTCAGGAAAAAATACTTCTTATGTTCATTCTGCATCTGCAGTAAATGTGTCTTGATTTAAGGATGTTTAGATATCTGTACTGGAAAACAAGACAGAAACACCGAGGAAGAGATTCACTTTCGCAGTGTGTGCAACATTGAATGGCGTGTTTCACGCCGGTGTTTGTGGTGTCTCACCGATGAGTCCGGCCTCCACGGCGTGATCGAAGTAATACGAGAAGGCGTAGAAGGTGCTGCTGTCCTTCAGCTCGTGAGGCTGTTTAATGATGCCCTTCAGCACCTTCAGCAGCTCCTGAGAACACGCTTTAAAGCCCGTCACACCTGAGCATCAGACACAGCAAACACTATTTCACAGCTCAATTCACATCGAATTTGCAACAAATAAACATTAATTCAAGACTTATAATTCAGAATTTTTTTTGCATTATTTTAATGACAAACACTATCAATTCACATCGAATTTGCAACAAATAAACATTAATTCAAGACTTATCTTCACAGCTCAATTCACATCGAATTTGCAACAAATAAACATTAATTCAAGACTTATAATTCAGAAATTTTTTTGCATTATTTTAATGACAAACACATTTTCTTCCCAGATTAAAATCATTTTCTTTAATTAATTAAAACTGACATAAAAATAAAACAAAAATTACTTAAGTATTATTTACTTACTATTAAAGTATTTTTTTTTTTTTAATTAGTTTTCATTTTTATATTTATTTGCAATTTTAGTAATTTCGTTATACGCTTTTGTCATTTTCTTATTTAGTTTTTAGTATTTCTGTTTATTTTTATTTCATTTATTTGCCAAGGCAACATTTACGATTATCATGTAATATGTTTTTATAAATGAAATAAATATAAATACAATTTATATACTTTACTACTTTTATACTACATTTATATTTTATTTTATAGAAATAATTTCTGAAATAAAATTTCATTAAAATTTAAATTACATTTTTTATTCATTTTTCTTATTTTGTTTTTAGCATTTCTATTTTTATTTCATTTACTTGCTAATTCATAGTTTTTCATGTAATATTTGTTATAAATAAAATAGAAATACAATTTAAATATTTTACTACTATTTTACTATTATTTATAATATTTAAATTATTTAATTATTTTAATTATTTATAAAAATAAATGATTATAAATATAAAATAAAATATAAATATAACACGTAAAACCTGACAAATCAAAATTTTAAACTCACAATATTAGTAAATGCTACAATAGTACACAAATAATACAAGTAACACTATTTCCAACTTGTAAAACCCCACTGTATCACTGAGATGCATGCAGATGTTTTGTCAGTAATTCTCAGGATTCTCATTAGTTTCTTTTTACTGTAGTACAGTGATTCTTTTACTCTATTGGTGAAAAATATCTGTAACATATTAATTCAGTCTAATACCAATATGATGAATAGATACTTTTTTAAAATGTAAATAATATATTTCACATTTCAATAACATGAATTTTAGGTAAATGTTAATCATCATCATAATGCAAACAATCTTTATGGTCGTATGAACAGGTTTAATTGTGTTTTACCGTCGGTGACTCCGCTGACGTGATAACTGAATCCTCCGAAGCTGAATTCACCGGTGTATTTTTTGGGCAAACAGGAGCTTTGGAAAACTTTCTTTTCCAGACCTGCAGCACAAACACACACACACACACGTGAGTGTTTGGTACCCTCTGAACCCAGCGCTCCCAGAGCTGACAGACGTGCCGCTTTGATTCCGTTTCCAAGGTAACTGTGAAGAAGAGCACATGTTTAGAGCGGGAAACACCACATTCCTGCAGCAGCATCATCATCATGGTTACCTGTGTGTGTAGAGCTCATAAGTGCTGCTGAACATGTCGAACCTCACCATGTAATCCGCTGGAGCGCTCTCAACCGTTTTCTGTCAAATACAACAAACTTACCACAGTACTGTGTGGTTGCTAAGGTGCTCTGAGTGGTTGCTAGGTGGCCCAAAACACTAGTTTCTAGTAACAAATGTAAAGATACAATACCCGAGTATTAAATATTTGCAAAGGAAGTCTCTTCTGCACACCGAGGCTGCATTTATTTGACTACAGTAAAAATTGTGAAATATTATTACAATTTAAAACAGCTGTTTTCTATGTGAATATCTGTTAAACTGTAATGTATTTCTGTGATGCGCAGCTGTATTTTCAGCATCATTACTCCAGTCTTCAGTATGCATTTTATTTTTCAGGATTCACAGATGAACAGAAAGTTCAAAAGAACAGCATTTATTTGAAATAGAAATGTTCTGTAACATTATAAACATCTTTACTGACACTTTTCATCAATTGAATGCATCCTTGATGAATAAAAGCATTCATTTCTTTTAATTGTTAAATTTTCAAATGGTAATATATCACAGTTTCCACAAAAATATTGTGCAGCACAACTGTTTTCAACATTGATAATAATCAGAAATGTTTCTTGAGCAGCAAATCAGCATATTAGAATGATTTCTGAAGATCATGTGACACTGAAGACTGGAGTAATGATGCTGAAAATACAGCTGCGCATCACAGAAATACATTACAGTTTAACACATATTCACATAGAAAACAGTTATTTTAAATTGTAATAATATATCACAATTTTTACAGTATTTTTGATCAAATAAATGCAGCCTCGGTGAGCAGAAGAGACTTCTTTCAGAAAAACAGCGTAATTATTCCCAGTGTATATTATAATCCGCTGCTGGTCAGTAGGTATGGTTTCGGTCAGAACCAGAGCTCACTGACCCTTGATTTGGGCAGAAAGGTGATTTGTGTGGATCCTCCGCCCAGATCCAGGATTCCTACCGTCTTCTGTGTGTTTCTGTGCAGTCGACCTGAAAACAGAATTCAAGATCTCGTCTGAGAAGACCTACAATTATTAACCTTCTGAAGGACAAAAACAAGAGCATCTGAGGTGTCTGACGTCTGATAGAAATCAACACAACGTGCTTTCAGAATACAAGTTATTAATGTCTTATAATGTTATTCTAAAGAACATGATGGGTTTAAACTCACTGACATCATGTTTATAAGCTCAAATCCAGCATTATTTATTAAGCTCACAGTAGAAAGTCTCACCTGTCAGGAAGTTGACTGTGACCCAGGCCAGAATCCCTGTGAAGAGACATATATTACAGTCATTTAACCTCAATGCATGACGTTTAATAAAGGACTCATCAAATTATAATTAGTCCAATATATTTTGATATTTAATTCAGCATAAATTTGCAAATACTACCATGATGCACAAACATTTTACCATTTAAAAACAAATAATTCTCACATTAAAATAATTACAATCCGATTATTTTGTGTATATGTGTCCAATGATAGTAAACAGTCATTAGGTCCGTCAGACTGAAGATATTTTAGCGGTAATGTGACCAAAAATATGTAAGACCCACCGAATCTGAATTTAAGGCATTTTAAGACTTTTTAAGGACACCCTGTGGATCACTAAAGTTATTTCAAACACTCGACTGATGCTGTGGAGTAAAAACATGTTCAAATGTTCTCTTTGCGGACAGACCTTCATTCGTGCCGTTCATGATACTGACGCTATCAGCAGGCACGTAAAACGGAGATTCATCGAAGACGTCTTGCACCTGCAGACAAACACACACGACAGTGTTGAGACTGAAAATACCACGGTAAAAACACGGTAGTAGTGCACGGGATCAAACAGCACTCAGGCTGGAGGTGAAGCAGCTTCTCTAGTGTCTGAGTAAAACCCTGAAGTGTGAAACTCTTGACTGGTTCATGTGTTCATACTGCAGTCGTATTTATCCCTCTGCTGCTCTTCAGTCTGCTTTGGGGGTTTTTAGAATTTTTTCTCCATCGGAAACGTACGGAACTTGCCATGTAAACAAACAAAAGGGTGAAATGTGACCCTGCAGCACAAAAGCAGTGTTAAGTCACTGGGGTATATTTGTAGCAATAGCCAACAATACATTGTATGGGTCAAAATTATACATTTTTCTTTTATGCCAAAAATCATTAGGATATTAAGTAAAGATCATGTTCCATTAATATATTTTGTACATTTCCTACTGTAAATATATCAAAACTTAATTTTTGATTAGTAATATGCATTGCTAAGAACTTCATTTGAACAACTTTAAAGATGATTTTCTCAATATTTAGATTTTTTTGCACCCTCAGATTCCAGATTTTCAAATAGTTGTATCTCGACCAAATATTGTCCTATCCTAACAAACCATACATCAATGGAAAGATTATTATTCAGCTTTCAGATGATGCATAAATCTCAATTTCACAAAACTGACCCTCATGCTCCAGAGTCACAAATGGTCCTGAAAAATAGTCACACTTGTACTTTTCACAATAAAAAATTACCACACTGGAAACAAATACCATCTAGCGGAAACATTTGGTACTGCGCTCAAACAAAATCTTGCTGAAAGCTCATTTTTTGTGATATCAACCTTAATTTGTTTTAAACGCGTTTTGGGAAGTTATTTCATACAAAATTTGGAAACAGTATTTTTCATAACAATAAACTTCTGCAACTTTTTTAATTTCTTTTTTTTTCTGGTCAATAGGCAATAAATTGATAATAACTACTGTATAAATATTATGTAGTGCCATAAAACCCCCTAAAAATACAAAATATTAAATAAAAAAAACATTATCAAACTAAAACACAGTACATTAATTTTATTGTAACCAATAAACTGGTTGTTTCTGTCCGCCGCGCGAGCATGCTGTACCTCCTCCAGAAGCGCGTGAGCTTTAGCCGGCGGCAGCAGCCTCAGTCCAGCCGTGGCTCTGAACAGCACCGGCGTTCTCTTCCACTCCACCGGAGGAACCGTCTTCTTCGCCACACGCAGCAGCTGACGCACCGTATGACCGGCCTGAGAGCAGAAACAACAGCGCTGACTGCACAAACGCACGCTTACAGCACGTCTGCAGATCACTCATAAGCCCCTAATAACTCACAATCTCAGGGATGTCTGCGAACGCAGAGAGACCGGGCTTCATCGAGTGGAACATCTCATTATCCAGCACCGGCAGTCCGTCTGAGGACAGAACAACAGACGTCAGAAAACAGTCTAGTGATTCTCATTACTGGAATTACTGTAACTATTACTGTAACATATTTTATTTAAATCAGCATCAATTTGCAGGACAATAAACACTTTTATGTGTGTGTGTGTGTGTGTATATATACATATATATATATATATATATATATACATACGGTATATATACATATACATATAAATACATACATATATATATACATAGATACATACATACACACATATATATATACTGTATATGCAGTAGTCAACATTTGAAGTGGATCAAAAAATGTTCATCAAAGACAAGCACAGGTATTGTTTTTGTTTTACAACTTTGATGAAAGGTTTTGATCCACTTCAAATGTTGACTGCTATATAATACGATAAATATCTTATTAAAGTCATTAGAATCAGATTATTTTGCATTACAGTAATGAAATTTAGAGAGAACATGTGGATGTAAAAATCTTAAAAACGTAATTTTATTTATAGGAAAATAACTTGATATTTTTTCTTTGGATTATAATTAATGCAGTACTTTTCTTTTTTTATCTACATAAAAATGTTATCTACATAATCTACATCTACATAAATTGCAGTTCAACAAATACTACTAGTAGTAGTAGTATATATTTATTTAATGCCATGTCAGCATCTTAGGCTATTTTCAATAAAACAAATACAATAAAAACCAGCAAACAAACAAACTCTTGATTTTTTACATTAACATATGATAAAAATTCTACAACTTTTTCTGGCAAAATTACACTAATAACTCTTTAAGTGAGTTCACTTCAGAAAAGAGTTTTCTACATACATTAAAAGCGGGACAGTCCAACAAATACTACTATGATGTATAAATATTTTTCAATTTAAAAACAAATAATTTTCACATTGAAGTCATTAGAATCAGATTATTTTTCATTACAGTAAACCGATTTAGAGAGAAATGTGCCTAATTATCACAAAAATATTTATGATCCTAAAAAGGCTCTTTTTCATGTAAAATAATATTATATTTTTAATAGGATTGTAATTAGAGAAATATACTTTTGACTTAAATCAGCATAGATTTGCCATAAAATAAATACAGCAATGATGTATAAGTATTTTACAAATTAAATCAAAAATAATTCTCACATTAAAGTAATTTAAATCAGATTATTTTGCATTACAGTAACGAGATTTACAGAGAAAGTGTGTTAATTTTTTATAAATATTTTATAAATATATTTTAGAAATAATTCCTAAACAGGCCTAATTTTATTTATGTTAAAATATTTATAGTAAATAGTTTTCTTTTATTTTGATATATAATATTGTTATATTTTGAATTAGTAATATTTTGAATTAGTTTCATTTTTTTAATTTTCCAATTTCATTTTAATTTTAGTAATTTTGTTGTGTTTTGTCACATTTTGTTTTTAAATAACTCTATATAGTTTTTTATTTAATTTGTATTTCAGCTTTAGTTTTAGTTATAGATATTTTAGTGCATCATATTAAAGAAAATAAGAAGAAATGTTTCCTTGTCAATTAGCTGAAATAAAATAAAATAAATGCTTTTAATATTTTATTTCAGTTAACAAAGATATTTGAATGGTTTTAATTAAATACAATAACCCTGCAGTGTTTTAGTTAGTTATGAATACATCTTATTTCTGAAGTTACTACATAACTACAAATCTGCCTTTTACTGTATGACTGGTTATATTTCAGTGGGTTCAGACCATGTGATGGGTTTCAATCCCTCAATGCCCTGCTGTCTATGTAGTGAGGGTCAGATCTCACCCGGCTCTTTCTGGATGAAGGTGTAGACGTGGATGCGTGTGCCGGTGCTGCCCGCGTCAAACATGATGCTGTAGAAGATCCTGCTGGCGTTGGCCGGGCGACTGAGGGACGGCAGGGCGTTTCCAAACCTCTCGGAGAAATCCACAGCATTCAGACCGTTCCTCTGAGAGGAAGACGCCACTGCGAGAAGCGTCCAGACGGCCAGAAGATACCAAACACAGAGCGACGCAGACATCCTTAGACTGAAGACAGAGCAGAGCAGACGTGGTTTATATACCACAGACACTCCCATCAACCAGCCATATCAGCAAAACATCATAATTAGGCTTCAAGCATCCTTCGGGACTAATTTGGGCAAAATTATTATCATTATTTTAAATAGTTTCCTTAATCTGAGCGGTACAAAACTTGCCTACTATTCCTAAATTTGCCATTTGAACACACACACACACACAAAAACTGACTCGATTCTACAAAGTTAGGTGGTTGAAAAAACTCCTTAATTTGTCCTTCGTGGACAAAAGTGGGCACCCATTGGAAATGAATGGGAAATACTCAAATTGAGAGCATTTTTTTTATTTGTCCAATAAAAATCAATAAATCCAACACAACACAGATCATACATACACATAAATGAAAGGGTGAGCATATACAACACTGTCAATGTGGCAAACACTTACGCTCACACACACACTTTCACTCACACGCACTATACACACTCACACAAACACACACACTTACACTATACACACTCACTCACACACACACACACACAAACACACACTCACTCACACGCACACACACTTACACTATACACACTCTCACCCGCACACACACACACACACACACTCACTCACACGCACACGCACACACACACACACACACACTCACTCACACGCACACGCACACACACACACACACACACTCACTCACACGCACACGCACACACACACACACACACACTCACTCACACGCACACGCACACACACACACACACACACTCACTCACACGCACACGCACACACACACACACACACACTCACACACTATACACACACACACTATACATACACACACACACACACACACACTATACACACACTCACTCACACACAAACAAACACACACTCACTCACACGCACACGCACACACACTTACACTATACACTATACACACTCCCACCCGCGCGCGCACACACACACTCACTCACACACTATACATTACACACACTCACTCACACACAAACAAACGCACACACTCACACACTCATACCCACACTCACACACTATACATTACACACACTCACTCACACGCACACGCACACACACACGCACACACACACGCACACACACACGCACACACACACGCACACACACACGCACACACACACGCACACACACACGCACACACACACGCACACACACACGCACACACACACGCACACACACACGCACACACACACGCACACACACACGCACACACACACGCACACACACACGCACACACACACGCACACACACACGCACACACACACGCACACACACACGCACACACACACGCACACACACACGCACACACACACGCACACACACACGCACACACACACGCACACACACACGCACACACACACGCACACACACACGCACACACACACGCACACACACACGCACACACACACGCACACACACACGCACACACACACGCACACACACACGCACACACACACGCACACACACACGCACACACACACGCACACACACACGCACACACACACGCACACACACACGCACACACACACGCACACACACACGCACACACACACGCACACACACACGCACACACACACGCACACACACACGCACACACACACGCACACACACACGCACACACACACGCACACACACACGCACACACACACGCACACACACACGCACACACACACGCACACACACACGCACACACACACGCACACACACACGCACACACACACGCACACACACACACACACTCACACACTATACATTACACACACTCACTCACACACAAACAAACGCACACACTCACACACTCATACACACACTCACACACTATACACACTGTCACGTGCACACACACATAGACACACACACACATACACTCACTCACACACTATACACACACACGCACACACACACACACACTCACACACTATACACACACACACACAATCACTCACACACAAACAAACAAACAAACAAACACACACACACACACACACACACACACTCATCTCTCACCAGCTCGGATCCGCGAGAGTCAGCAGAGCTGCAGCCCGATCCTGCGGCTTCTCCGGCGGCTTCGAGGCGCGAGATCAACCGCGACGCCGCCTCAGCACATTCACCTGCTGAGCGCTCACATTCTACACGCTTCTCGCAGTAAAACACGTCTAATCTGTGACTTTAAACTTTATGTCGACATGTTTTTGCAGTCAAACACTTCTAATCTGAGGTAACTTACTTTATGTCGGTTTGTTGTTGTTTGTTAACGTACCTGCTAACCGCTCGCTAACTCGCTGAAGTTACACACAAACTTTAACGTTGGTTCAGTTCAACGCGAGTAAGCATAGATGGTTCGAATATAAGTCGGTTTATGAATCCTGAGCGTTTATTCCGTGTATACGTGCCGAGTTATGATTTATTGATTGATGGTAAAAGAGCCGGTGTTTGACAGCAGCAAACTTGCGTTTGATTGACAGCGGCAGATGGTGACGCAGGCAGAGTGTGGGCGGGGCCAGAGTATCACCGCACAGAAACACGAGACCAGAGCCATAGAAAGAGAGAGTTGCGTCAACGGAAGTCCAAAACGCTCGATCGTCACGTGATTGACGTAGACCTCAAATAGTTCCAGGAAGTTCATAGCGGGCAATTGAAATACCACACACACACACACACACAGACACACTTACACACACTTCAAAGTCCTACTGCCAGATTTGTTGATGTTTTTTAAGAAATAAATGATTACTCTGTCTCCTACTTTGTCTTTTCCTTATAGCATGGTCAGATTTGTCTGTAAGCATATTTTGGCATCTTTGTATAGTCTCACCCAAAACAAATGTTTTTTTTAATTCTACAGTTTTAACTTGTAATAAAATCTAAAACGTAAGAGGTTAAGTTTGTTACAACAATGGTTTTAGATGTCAGCCTATATGCAGCCATTGAGTATTACAGCCATATAGGGGCTATTGATATTTTTGATATTATTATTGCCATCATATGTCACCAACATTTTAGGTTTTGGCTGTCTGAACTTACCGATTTTTTTTTTTACTTAAGTAAAAGAAATATTAAATATAACATAAAAATCAGCATATTTTACATAAAATATGGTACTCTTAGAGGTAAATAAATAAATAAAAATACCAAAAAAATTGCATAAATTGATGTTTTTATTTTATTGAAGATAGTGATATGACATCTATTTAAAAAAAAAAAAACTAGGATCAGACCTTCGAGCCCAAATTTGTCCAAGAAGGACAAATTAAGGGCTGCTATACGAAGGATGCTTGAGGGTTAAGCTGACATTAATGACAGGACGTGTGAGTGTCATGACCCTCGAGTAAACCCTTCCCTAAACAGTACATTACAGTAAACCATCCATCTCGCTTGAGTTATGCAATATTTCCATGATGATTAACATTGCTTTGAGTGCAGCATTGACTGTGAGCATATAAATGTAATTAGTGGTATTTGTTAAATCAAGCATCATAACTACTGCTTATTAATATATAAAAATATATTTGTAGTATATTCCAATTTAAAACAATTTAAAATATTTTTACACATTTAATCATATATTTTATGTATGTTGTCTTCGTAAGAGGCTGGATATAATCAGCTAATCTATAGATTACACCAACAAAATGTGATGGAATCATACTAGGGAACTGGCACTTTTTCACAAAGACACAAAGAGCAGGGAAAGACTTGCCAAAACCAGTGAAGAGACTCATTGTGAGGTTGATGTCTCTTTACAGGGAGT
>NW_015547735.1:762149-776498 GCF_001515605.1 Sinocyclocheilus anshuiensis
TGATATGACAGCTATTTAAAAAAAAAAAAACTAGGATCAGACCTTCGAGCCCAAATTTGTCCAAGAAGGACAAATTAAGGGCTGCTATACGAAGGATGCTTGAGGGTTAAACAATTATACCAGTTATTGGTTAACATCTTTCATCTCCAAATATGACATTGCCCTTGAGGAACACTTCGCATATGATCTGTCAGCAAATCAGCATTTTTTTGTCTGATGAAGCCTCAAGTGCAGGACTGAACATGTGCAGCATACACAATATCAAACCGCTGCTGAAGCACCGAGTGATCACACACACACACAAAAAGTCCGTGTATGCTATATAAATGACATTGTGGTCTTCTACCAAGGTAACTTCAGCCTCTCTATACAAATATAATTATATGTGTGTGTTCTTACAACTTGCTTGTTAGTCAAGTTCAATCACAAATACATCTGTTCATTGTCGTTTTACTAATCTCATGGTAAATGTTAAGTTTGTTGTCTTAGAAAATTCATTCCAAATAAATGAAGATATTTTATTAAGTGAAAACTAATCTTGTTCAATGTTTTTGATTCTTGTGCACCCCTCAATTATTAATATATAAAAATATATTTGTAGTATATTCCAATTTAAAACAATTTAAAATATTTTTACACATTTAATCATATATTTTATGTATGTTGTCTTCGTAAGAGGCTGGATATAATCAGCTAATCTATAGATTACACCAACAAAATGTGATGGAATCATACTAGGGAACTGGCACTTTTTCACAAAGACACAGAGCAGGGAAAGACTTGCCAAAACCAGTGAAGAGACTCATTGTGAGGCTGATGTCTGTTTACAGGGAGTCTTCAGGTGGTTCTTGTTCTGAAAGCAAGATAGCGAAGGAGAAACACAGGAGGAATGGTTAAGTGATGCTCCATCACATTGCAGTCCTGTGGCATCACTGCTCCTTCAGCACAGTGCTTCTTTAGTAGCTAAGACGTTTAAGTATAAAATACAGTAATAATGTACAGGTTTACTGTAATTACTTCTATAATATAGTAGTGGTATATAATACATTTTTGGAAATTTAGCCTAGCATGATTCTGAAATGAAAACTGCTCACCTACATTAAACTTTTCATTCTCACTTTGGTCCATCTGCATCCTTTGCAATATATCCAAGTCTATTTAATAACTCCCCACCAGCAAAATCACTTTTAAATTACACAACGATGGATGAAACTGCATGAAGAGAATGAATAACATCCCGTAAATCTACTAATTAAGTGAGGAATAATTGGTGCAAAGATGAGTATTTATTTTGTACAACATTTGCAACTGCTTTTTATCACTTAATTAGAAGCACCACAAATTAAAATTATGCCATGTTATAGGGACTACTGAACAGACATTTAGAAGTTGATTTTAAAATGCAAAGTATTTAAAATTAAAATGTAAATAAAGCTATGTAAACACTTGCATTTTTACAACACTACAAGTGTGTCCCATCAGGTAATAAAAAGTTCGACACACACTTGTGGTCTTCATCCTCACTTGAACACTTGGGCCAAATACAGGAAATACGTCACATAAGTGGTCAAGTGCAAAGACCGCAAGTGTGGGTATTTGGACAAGGCTTCTCTCTACGGCTCTGCACGAGACGAACGTCAACGTCATGAGAAATAAATAAAGCAATATCGTGAACTGGAATGCGTTTAATTAGTGTTGCATCAAAACTAGCATTTTCTGTATTTTCTACAAAACTGGAAATGTTGCTTGGCAAGTACTGAAATTGCTAAAACTAAAATTGAAATATAAATTACACTAAAGCTAGAAATATTAAAACATAAAATACATTTTAGAAATGTTGCAATGGCAACTAACTGACGTAAGTTAAAATTACTTGAACTTAAAATTACTAACTGATATAAACCTAAAACAATAATAAAAAAACATTAACATTAACAAATGTTAAATATTGCAACACACACACACACACACACCCACACTCACTCACACACACACACACACACACACACACACAAAAGGTTCTTATCTCACAATTCTGATTTCTTTTTTTTCAGAATTACGAGATATAAACTTGCAAATTGCGAGAAAAAAGTCAGAATTGTGGGATTAAAAGTCGCAAGAACCTTTTTTATTTTATTCAGTGGTGGAAACGAGCTTCCAAAGGCCACCAACAGTAAGATCCGGAAGAGAAACAATTATTATTATTTTTTCATTAAACTTTCAAAATTACAGAATTCAACAGCAAGTTCTTGACATATTTCTCACATTTACACATTAAGTACAAATTGAAACACAATTTAAATGAAATAAAAGAGAACTTAAAAGAGAAAGAAAAAATCAATGGGCATCAAATCCGTGTATCATTCGATCATTCGTTTTTTGATTTAATATTGAAAGTAGAAAAATGAGAAAACGGCTCCTTTTTGTTGTTTTTTGTTTTTTTCCAAAAAACAAGAAATGAGAATTCAGCTTAAATTTACGTTTTTTGTTCATGGATGGAAAAATGAATAAACAGCTTGAATATTGGATTTCTACACGTGGGCGGGAATTAAACGCCCCTTTCTGCTGATTGGTCAGCCGAAGATCAACCCGTGCCGTCATCAGTTCTTCTGCAGTATCATGCAGCAGAATAATAGTCCTCCACTGCTGCAGGTGTATGGATTAATAACCCATTTTATCAATTTCAAATTTTTCATCAAACAAACAAACTAATGAATAGCTCGACACAACTCGTACCGGGCCAGAGTCTAGACAGGGCTTTCTTCTGTGTAGACCAGCGGTTCTTCACCCACACACACACACACACACACACTCACTCACACACTCACTCAATGTAGCTCAGTTTGGCTCAGTTTGTAGTTATAAGTCTCATGGTAGTCAATCGTAACAATCAAATCTCTTATTTTATTGGTCAAAATACAAAGCAGTTAATGCAAAAATAAAACTAAATCAGCTAAGCTAGGAGTTCAATAATCGCTACACATCAGTATTGAAGATGCTGTATACAGTGATATTGAAAGTTCATATTTTGTCATATTTTGTATTTCATCAGTTTTTCTGCACATAGTATTCTTTATTAGTAAGGTGTGTACAGAATGTGCTCTCAGTGTATTAAGCGTGTTCTTTATATGAGAGGAAAATGCTTAAGGTGTAAATAAACACGTTGCGTTCACATTTTGGGCTTATATGCGTATCTGCACATAGTATGCCTTACAATTTTGTTTTTATCACTGTCTTGGTACATTAAGCATTATATACTATCTATCTATCTATCTATCTTCTATCTATCTATCAACTATCATCTATCTATCTATCTGTCTATCTATCTATCTATCTATCTTCTATCTATCTTCTATCTATCTATCTATCTATCTTCTATCTATCTTCTATCTATCTATCTATCTATCTTCTATCTATCTTCTATCTATCTATCTATCTATCTTCTATCTATCTTCTATCTATCTATCTATCTATCTTCTATCTATCTTCTATCTATCTATCTATCTATCTTCTATCTATCTTCTATCTATCTATCTATCTATCTTCTATCTATCTTCTATCTATCTATCTATCTATCTTCTATCTATCTTCTATCTATCTATCTATCTATCTTCTATCTATCTTCTATCTATCTATCTATCTATCTTCTATCTATCTTCTATCTATCTATCTATCTATCTTCTATCTATCTTCTATCTATCTATCTATCTATCTTCTATCTATCTTCTATCTATCTATCTATCTATCTTCTATCTATCTTCTATCTATCTATCTATCTATCTTCTATCTATCTTCTATCTATCTATCTATCTATCTTCTATCTATCTTCTATCTATCTATCTATCTATCTTCTATCTATCTTCTATCTATCTATCTATCTATCTTCTATCTATCTTCTATCTATCTATCTATCTATCTTCTATCTATCTTCTATCTATCTATCTATCTATCTTCTATCTATCTTCTATCTATCTATCTATCTATCTTCTATCTATCTTCTATCTATCTATCTATCTATCTTCTATCTATCTTCTATCTATCTATCTATCTATCTTCTATCTATCTTCTATCTATCTATCTATCTATCTTCTATCTATCTTCTATCTATCTATCTATCTATCTTCTATCTATCTTCTATCTATCTATCTATCTATCTTCTATCTATCTTCTATCTATCTATCTATCTATCTTCTATCTATCTTCTATCTATCTATCTATCTATCTTCTATCTATCTTCTATCTATCTATCTATCTATCTTCTATCTATCTTCTATCTATCTATCTATCTATCTTCTATCTATCTTCTATCTATCTATCTATCTATCTTCTATCTATCTTCTATCTATCTATCTATCTATCTTCTATCTATCTTCTATCTATCTATCTATCTATCTTCTATCTATCTTCTATCTATCTATCTATCTATCTTCTATCTATCTTCTATCTATCTATCTATCTATCTTCTATCTATCTTCTATCTATCTATCTATCTATCTTCTATCTATCTTCTATCTATCTATCTATCTATCTTCTATCTATCTTCTATCTATCTATCTATCTATCTTCTATCTATCTTCTATCTATCTATCTATCTATCTTCTATCTATCTTCTATCTATCTATCTATCTATCTTCTATCTATCTTCTATCTATCTATCTATCTATCTTCTATCTATCTTCTATCTATCTATCTATCTATCTTCTATCTATCTTCTATCTATCTATCTATCTATCTTCTATCTATCTTCTATCTATCTATCTATCTATCTTCTATCTATCTTCTATCTATCTATCTATCTATCTTCTATCTATCTTCTATCTATCTATCTATCTATCTTCTATCTATCTTCTATCTATCTATCTATCTATCTTCTATCTATCTTCTATCTATCTATCTATCTATCTTCTATCTATCTTCTATCTATCTATCTATCTATCTTCTATCTATCTTCTATCTATCTATCTATCTATCTTCTATCTATCTTCTATCTATCTATCTATCTATCTTCTATCTATCTTCTATCTATCTATCTATCTATCTTCTATCTATCTTCTATCTATCTATCTATCTATCTTCTATCTATCTTCTATCTATCTATCTATCTATCTTCTATCTATCTTCTATCTATCTATCTATCTATCTTCTATCTATCTTCTATCTATCTATCTATCTATCTTCTATCTATCTTCTATCTATCTATCTATCTATCTTCTATCTATCTTCTATCTATCTATCTATCTATCTTCTATCTATCTTCTATCTATCTATCTATCTATCTTCTATCTATCTTCTATCTATCTATCTATCTATCTTCTATCTATCTTCTATCTATCTATCTATCTATCTTCTATCTATCTTCTATCTATCTATCTATCTATCTTCTATCTATCTTCTATCTATCTATCTATCTATCTTCTATCTATCTTCTATCTATCTATCTATCTATCTTCTATCTATCTTCTATCTATCTATCTATCTATCTTCTATCTATCTTCTATCTATCTATCTATCTATCTTCTATCTATCTTCTATCTATCTATCTATCTATCTTCTATCTATCTTCTATCTATCTATCTATCTATCTTCTATCTATCTTCTATCTATCTATCTATCTATCTTCTATCTATCTTCTATCTATCTATCTATCTATCTTCTATCTATCTTCTATCTATCTATCTATCTATCTTCTATCTATCTTCTATCTATCTATCTATCTATCTTCTATCTATCTTCTATCTATCTATCTATCTATCTTCTATCTATCTTCTATCTATCTATCTATCTATCTTCTATCTATCTTCTATCTATCTATCTATCTATCTTCTATCTATCTTCTATCTATCTATCTATCTATCTTCTATCTATCTTCTATCTATCTATCTATCTATCTTCTATCTATCTTCTATCTATCTATCTATCTATCTTCTATCTATCTTCTATCTATCTATCTATCTATCTTCTATCTATCTTCTATCTATCTATCTATCTATCTTCTATCTATCTTCTATCTATCTATCTATCTATCTTCTATCTATCTTCTATCTATCTATCTATCTATCTTCTATCTATCTTCTATCTATCTATCTATCTATCTTCTATCTATCTTCTATCTATCTATCTATCTATCTTCTATCTATCTTCTATCTATCTATCTATCTATCTTCTATCTATCTTCTATCTATCTATCTATCTATCTTCTATCTATCTTCTATCTATCTATCTATCTATCTTCTATCTATCTTCTATCTATCTATCTATCTATCTTCTATCTATCTTCTATCTATCTATCTATCTATCTTCTATCTATCTTCTATCTATCTATCTATCTATCTTCTATCTATCTTCTATCTATCTATCTATCTATCTTCTATCTATCTTCTATCTATCTATCTATCTATCTTCTATCTATCTTCTATCTATCTATCTATCTATCTTCTATCTATCTTCTATCTATCTATCTATCTATCTTCTATCTATCTTCTATCTATCTATCTATCTATCTTCTATCTATCTTCTATCTATCTATCTATCTATCTTCTATCTATCTTCTATCTATCTATCTATCTATCTTCTATCTATCTTCTATCTATCTATCTATCTATCTTCTATCTATCTTCTATCTATCTATCTATCTATCTTCTATCTATCTTCTATCTATCTATCTATCTATCTTCTATCTATCTTCTATCTATCTATCTATCTATCTTCTATCTATCTTCTATCTATCTATCTATCTATCTTCTATCTATCTTCTATCTATCTATCTATCTATCTTCTATCTATCTTCTATCTATCTATCTATCTATCTTCTATCTATCTTCTATCTATCTATCTATCTATCTTCTATCTATCTTCTATCTATCTATCTATCTATCTTCTATCTATCTTCTATCTATCTATCTATCTATCTTCTATCTATCTTCTATCTATCTATCTATCTATCTTCTATCTATCTTCTATCTATCTATCTATCTATCTTCTATCTATCTTCTATCTATCTATCTATCTATCTTCTATCTATCTTCTATCTATCTATCTATCTATCTTCTATCTATCTTCTATCTATCTATCTATCTATCTTCTATCTATCTTCTATCTATCTATCTATCTATCTTCTATCTATCTTCTATCTATCTATCTATCTATCTTCTATCTATCTTCTATCTATCTATCTATCTATCTTCTATCTATCTTCTATCTATCTATCTATCTATCTTCTATCTATCTTCTATCTATCTATCTATCTATCTTCTATCTATCTTCTATCTATCTATCTATCTATCTTCTATCTATCTATCTATCTTCTATCTATCTATCATCTATCTATCTATCTATCTAGCTATCTATCTATCAACTATCTATCTATCTATCTATCTATCTGTCTTCTATCTGTCTATCTATCTATCTATCTTCTATCTATCTATCTATCTATCTATCTATCTATCTTCTATCTATCTATCTATCTATCTATCTATCTATCTATCAGTGTAACTGCATTATTCTGTGTCTGTGATGTTGTGAATTGAACTCATGGTGTCTGTTGGCTTGTTGACTGGTTTCCATAGCAGCTCAGCACAACATGGAGTTCCTGCGCTGGAGTGGTGAGGATGTGGCGCTCTGGATCGAGTCTATCGGATTCCCCCAGTACAAGGTGAATGATTACCAGTCATTTTAAGACTAAACCGGCATACAGTGATCCTATTTCAAGACATCGTTTAAATACAGTTATTAAAGGAGGAGAAATTATTCACAATGCAGAAGTAACAAGCAGACGTTTCAGACGCTTGTGTCATTTAGTTCATGTTTTTGAGGATCAGAGCGTCACACAACCTGTCCGTGTTTCATCATCAGATCTGACTAGATGCCACAGATGACAGATGAATACTGTAGAGTTTGACTGGACACACGACCTTTGACCTCTACAGCTATAGGAAGCATTTCTCCTCCCTGTTAGAAGATGATCTGCTCATTTTGCAGGGTTCTGTGATGAACTGCTGTTCAGTTGTGCTTTGTTAGCATCATGTAAGAAAAGTGCCTGCTTTCCTTCATCAGCAATATCTGCTGCCTTCATGCCAGACACCACCCAGAATAAGACTCCGTCTGAGTGAAATCACATCGATGCGGTCTGTGATCTCAGATCACTGATCTTTAGATTTCATTACAATCATCATACTAGCATCAGCTGAAATATAGCACAGATTCTCCTGGAAAGCCATGTTGAGCAGCAGTGTTGGGAAGGTTACTGTGGAAATGTAACAGGTTACAGATAAAATCTAAAATGTAACAAGGAGTGTAACTATTTCAGTTACTTTATTAAAGTAATGTAACTGATTACATCTGATTACTTTACTAAATTTAAATTATTACATTTTTTCTAAACTGTTAATCATTTTTTAAACATTTAAAGCAGGCAGAGTTAACCTTACAGTAGTATTCAACATTGATTACTGTCACACCTTCTTCACTTGAATTAAGATGATAATAATTTAATTTTAAAGCACAGGCACCACAAAATCAGACTTTAGCAGCTCTTTTTACTTTGAGATCGTTCTGAGGTTAAATACAAATTTAAAATCATAACAAGAAATAGTTTAATAGCTATGATACTTTGCATAGCTAAAAACTTGGGAAAAAACAGTTAATCCTGAAAAATAAAGCATATACACAAACGCAAACAGGAAATAAAACAGTTATTGAATAAGCGTGTCCTAAACTCCTGAAACATTGCGGTCTCATATTTTAGAGCAGTCGATGCATTTTGGGAAAGAAATAAATCAAATCTGTGTGTGTGTGAAAATATTCAGATGTTCCCCAACTTTGTAATCGTTAACATTTTCATAAGTAACTGTAATTTAACTACACTTTTTTCCTCAGTAACTGTAACTGATTACAGTTACATAAATTACATCACAAGGTGTCCTTGTTACACATGTTGCATGTACTTACTATTATAATAACAATTAATTATGCATAATTACATGCAAGTACCCCTAAACCATACCCTAATCCTAACCCTAACCATATAGTAAGTGCATGTATTTAATTAATATTACTCCGTACTCAGTAATGTATAATTACACTGTAACAAGGACACCTTAAAATAAAGTGTAACCTTATTTGGTAACTAAATTATGTAACGGCGTTACATGTAACTAGTTACTCCCCAACACTGTTGAGCGCTGTGTTCAAAGCACACTGAGAATGTGTTCAGGACTCATTACAGTCGTTATCTTCCTCAGGCGTGTTTCACTCAGAATTATATCACGGGCAGAAAACTAATTAATGTCAACTGCTTCAACCTGCCACGACTGGGAATCACCGACTTCCAGCACATGAAGGTAAAGCACCCAGCACACAAACAGATGAAACTCATTTCATGCAACACACTTAGTCATTATTTGATTTTGCCATTTTTAATTTAAAGTAACGTTCTTCCCACATAATCACATTACAATACTGGAAAATGCATTCTGAGATTTAAACTGAAAATACTGGGCAATTCAATTTATCAAACAGAAGAACACATTAAGAAACATACAGTAACAACATCATAGCAGCCACTCAAAACACACTAAAACACATAGCAACGCCCTAACAACCACCCAGAAGCTCATTAGCATCATGGCGTTGAGTCACATGATCTTTAGTAAGTGCAGACATCAGTGTAACACACACACACACACACACACACACACACACACACACACTCACACACACACACTCACACACACTCACACATGTCTACTGTTTCTCAGCTGATCTCGGCTCAGGTCAGAGTGCTGCTGGGTGTCTCAGAGCCGCTCTGGAATCGGAGCGTCGCGGATCCTCTTCATGATGACAGGACAGTTTTCCTGCAGATGAAGAGCAGCAGCGGCCAGCAGGCAGATTCCCTCACATATGAGCAATTCCTCATGAACAAGAGCGGATAAAGCAGACTCAACCCATTCTTGTGATTTAGACGAATGTGATCCCTGCATTAAACATGCTTAAAATATGTCTGTAGGTCTTCAGACACTGTTCCTTCAGAATCTACTACACTGCAAAAAAAGATTCTCTTAGTATTGTTGTCTTGTTTTCTAGTATAAATATCTAAACATTCTTGAATCAAGATGAATTTACTGTACAAGTAAAATGACTCAAGATATTGTCTTTTTTCTGTAAAAAATATCAAAATTTTGTTCGTTTTTCTATAAAACAAGCAAAAATATCTGCCAATGGAGCAAGAAAAATAATCTTGTTTAGCTTTGAATTATGACAAGTCTCAGTTAGCCTAACGCAGTACACGTAGCTTTTTTAATTATATAATAAATAAAAAGAAAACAGACAGAAGATAAAAAGAGTAGAGCAAGCTTCTTCTTTCTTTTTTTTGTTTTTTTGCCTTTTTGTTAATTGTATAATAAATAAAAAGGAAACAAATTGAATAAAACTGTAAAACAACTATGAAACAGTAATGAAAGAAATTGCAATAAATAACTTTTATAAATGTACAACATTTAAAACATAACATGAACACTGGTCTCCATTTACATATAGCCTACTTGAATGCAAACCTTCTGCAAACCTTTGTTTTAAGCCAAATAAAGTATATATTAGTCTTCTTTATCTTCTGCTGTGCTGTTGACTTTAATATGAGGATGCAGGTGCGCTGACAGAAAATGCCACATTTGCACAGATTGTGCATGCATGTTTCATTGCATTAGAGACAGACTGATCTCAGACCTGCTCCATCACAATCACAGCCATCTGCAAACACCGGACTGTTCGCTCCGTCTCCACAAAGGCGTTTTCTCTGACGAACCGCTGGCGAATTTACCAACCCTACTACGGCGAAGGCTTGCTACTTAATATTCATGAGGCCAGACCTCCCATTGGCGGGTGAGAGCTCAACGTCAGCGAGCTCGATTAATATTCTAGAGGCGCGCTTTCCCATTAGACAACAACAACATTACGTCAACCATTTCAAATTAATGTTATATAACAATATAATAATGTTACAGTATTATACAATAAAATACATAAAAACAAAACGGTTTAAAATAATATATAGCCTACTTCGCCATTGGAACACAAAGAGGTAGTGTTAAAAATATAGAATATTAAAAAAAATATACAATACAATATCTGATATACCATAAGAATCATTTTTTTAATGCTTTATTAATTCAATGCCACAAGAACAAGCGGTATTACAAATTCACATGATCAAATTAACATTAGCTGCCAGAGAAAAAAGAAAGGAAGAAAATTACATACATTTCAATGCTTTCAGAGCATTACATGTTTTCAGTGCTGTTTTGTTTGTTGCAAAAGATTTACATATAATTTAAAGTCATTTAAAATGTGAAATATTTGGTCTACATTGAGCCCACTTCTTCTTATGTATAAGGTATTTTCCTAATAAAATAAACAAATCTATAATATGTTGTTCTTTACAATTCAAATTTTCATTTTCTGTATAAAAAAAGCACATCAAATATAAACATTTCTATCATACACTCATTTTTTCTGCTAATATAGAATTCCAAATCCTTCCAAAATAATCTTGAGTAAATAGGCAATGAAAAAAAAAGATGCAAAATAATTTTTTTTCCTTGACCACAAAATTCACAGGTAGGCTATATGAAATATTAAGCTTAAATCTGTCCAAAACATGCTTAGCAGGATAAATTCCATGAAGTATTTTGTACGACACTTCCTTAATTTTGTTATTGATACAAAACTTATTTGGCCGTTTCCATGCTTTAACCCAAGAGATATGTGACACTGGAGCACCAAACCAGTCATACGAGTCCGTTTTGTGAAATTGAGATTTATACATCATCTGAAAGCTGAATAAATAATATTTCCATTGATGTATGGTTTGTTAAGATAGGACAATATTTGAAAATCTGGAATCTGAGGGTGCAAAAAAATCTAAATATTGAGAAAATAATCTTTAAAGTTGTTTAAATGAAGTTCTTAGCAATGCATATTACTAATCAAAAATTAAGTTTTGATATATTTACGGTAGGAGATTTACTAAATATCTTCATGGAACATGATCTTTACTTAATATCCTAATGATTTTTGGCATAAAAGAAAAATGTATAATTTTGACCCATACAATGTATTGTTGGCTATTGCTACAAATATACCCCAGCGACTTAACACTGCTTTTGTGCTCCAGGGACACATATGACCAAATAAAGAAAAAATCTTATACCAGAACAATCCATCGCCATAGGAGGGTTACATCTCAACGTCAGCGTGTTTGATTAATATTCCAAAGCGCGCCGTTCAATTGGAAGGCTGTAGCATGACCTAATTAATATTCATGAGCCTAGCCCTCGCCGTGCTAGGATTGGAGATTTGGGTGCATGCAGGCGTAATGCGGAGAGGCGATCCCGGCTCGAGCTTCTGTCTGAGGTTTCATTAAAGGAGAATCCTAATGAGCAGATCATACATTACAGAACGGCGTTTAATTAGCTGCTCGTCTGCGCTTCGGTCATGGACATCTGGAAGCGCATCGGAGGTCCTGAGGAGGGAGGATCTGATGCCCACTGATCTATTTGGGTCACCAGAAGGAAGGAGCTGCTGAAAATGCGGTGATTTGGGTGGAAACACGGCTGATATCTTCTACAGGTAAATGATGCGATTTTCCTCCCGACGCTTCTCCATCCTCAGATGCGCTCGAGACACACACGGCGTCTTGATCTCTGAGATCTCGAGGACAGCTTTGAGAAAGAAACCCAGAATAACACATTTAGATCAGAACATCTGCAAGGTCACAAACTGCCTTCACCTGCTGCGAGAGCGCTCGAAATGAAGCATGCATGTCGTGTTTCGGGATCAATAAATCGTGTGCAATGCATTTGCAGACTCGGGATGGTGGCGGGTTATTCATGAGCTGAGTGGCAGCATCAGGGTCCCTCATGGACAGAGGACTGGCCTTCAGACAGACTGTCTTTATGCTCGTTTCATTAACACAGGTCGATCTTGTGCGTTATTCGCTCGGGATATTTGGCTTTTGTAAGAAATGCACGAGTGTTCACTAGGATTGTGCATGCTTTAGGCAGTAACTGGTTGATTTTGAAACGAGCCCTTCAGCATGTTCGTGTTGTTTCAGGCTGTAGAGATACGCTCAGATAACCTTTGATCTGATGCATGGGTGTTAAAATCAAAGCATCAATTTTTGAAAATGTTTTTATGAATGTGTCTAAATATACACACTCGGTTTCCAGGCATTCAGTGTGGACTGCTCAGCTAACAGGGACATTTCAGTACTGCTTTTTAACGGTTATGTAAATAAGATTGACTGTTTATGGAATGTTCTTGTAACATTATTAATATTTGATATACAAAGGAAAGGAAATGTTCTCGGAACGTCCTCACGATGTTATGTTCTCAGAACTTGTTCACATAAAACGTCCTTAATATATAGTATATATATATATATATGTGTGTGTGTGTGTGTGTGTGTGTGTGTTTTGAATGCTTAACGTTTTTCTTAATGGCTTTTCAAATGTAATATTCCTCTAACGTTTGCTTAGCCAAGAAGGAATGGTCTTTAAATATAAAACATGGGTGTTTGAAATGTTGCGAGAACATTCAAATGTAACGTTTTACTGTCAAAAACAATAGAATGGAATCTTGCTTTAATGTTCATTGAAGAAAAAAACATTCTTAATACATTTAAAATAACTGGACGTTTTGAACACATTCAAGAATAATGCTTTCATAATTTGGTGGGAATGTTAACAAAACGTTCTTAAAACACGTGATTGATAGTTGGGTAGCTATGGCTGCTTTGTAATATTTTGTAAGGGAAAGTGGTTGAAATATATTCTCTGAGCAGATTCGTTGATTTCTAGCATTAATATTGACAACATTTGTTTCTTTCCTGGTCTAATGTTCAATTACATTCTATAGGTTTGAATGTCCTTTTGAACAAACCTGTTCTAAAGCCCTATGAGTTTCTTTCTTCTGTTGAACACAAGACGAGGGTAGATTTGAAGAATGTTGGTAAACCAAACAGTTTTGAGTCCAGGGTTTCTTAAAAAGTCTTAAATGTACCTTCACAACACCTGCAGAAACCCTGGGCTCCATTATACTTTTTGACCATACAATGAAATCAACGGGACCCAAAACTATAAAATGGTCCCACCCTACAGTTTTTTTTTTGTGTTGATTATTCACTTGAAAACACATCACATTCCAGTCAAGCAGTCAAAACTGTGTCTGATTAAAGCACACTCTCAGTCATCCATCAATGAAGCGTCTGACTCTCAGTATCTGTATGACACATGTGTGTGTGTGTGTGTGTGTGTGTGTGTGTGTGTGTGTGTGTGTGTGTGAGAGTGTGTGTGTGTG
>NW_015547735.1:776557-788116 GCF_001515605.1 Sinocyclocheilus anshuiensis
TGAGTGTGAGTGTGAGTGTGTGTGTGTGTGTGTGAGAGAGTGTGTGTGCAGTTGCTCTTTAAATCATTTGTCTATCTATCAGTCCAGACGGGCTACTGGCAGCCAATGCAAAGAAATAAGAGAATGCACTCAGCTTACTGTCTTTAGCAGTGAGGAACTGCAGAAAACATCTGTTATAGTCTGATAACCGCTGCAGTGTCAGATCTGATCTCACAGATCACACATGAGTTTAAATTATAATTAATTAATTAATTATCCAAATAATCAAGCACAAATGGAAACTCATCCTCATGCTGTTGCACACACCTGCAGTGCACTGTTAACCAAGAGCGCTCGCTGTTTTCAAACCAGCCGTTTATGAATCTGAACACAAACACTACAGTGGAGAAGAACACTCCCAGATAATAGATTCAGGTTATAAAGTTACGGTTGAGGTCAAAAGTTTACACACCCCTTTCAGAATCTGCAAAGTGTTAATTATGTTACCAAAATAAGAGGGATCATACAAAACGCATGTTACTGTTTATGTAGTACTGACCTGAATAAGATATTTCACATAAAAGAGAAAAGAAAATAAGAGTTGAATTTATAAAAATTACTGACTCTTAATACTGTGTTGTTATCTGAATGATCCACAGCTGTTTTTTTTGTTTAGTGATAGTTGTTCATGAGTCCCTTGTTTGTACTGAACAGTCAAACTTCCTGCTGTTCTTCAGAAAAACCCCCAGCTCCCACAAATGCTTTGGTTTTCCAGCATTTCTGTGTATTTGAACCCTTTCCAACAATGACTGTATAATTTTGAGATGCATCTTTTCACACTGAGGACAACTCAGGGACTCATATGCAACTATTACAGAAGCTTCAGACGCTCGCTGATGCCCCAGAAGGAAAAACCATGCATTAAGAGACGGGGGTGAAAACTTTTGAACAGAATGGAGATGTGTACAATTTTCTTATTTTGCCTAAATATCATATTTTTTCATGTAGTACTGCCCTTCAGAGGCTACAGAAGATAGTTACATGTTTCCCAGAAGACAAAATAAGTTAAATTTACCCTGATCTTCAAATTCAAAAAGTTTTAATGCATGGCTTTTCTTTCTGGAGCATCAGCGAGAAAAATAATTAACATTTTGCAGATTCTACTTTTGACCTCAACTGTATTTAAAAGGTGTTTCTTGCAACATTGTACTACGTTTATTTTCACCAAAAACAGAATGCTTTTTGAATGTATATTTTTAATATTGTTATAATAGCATTATAGCGTTAAAATGTCCAGTTTGCTTGTGACTGTGATTATAACATAAGGCTACAAAACGTTTCTTAGAGCATTCATCAAGTACAAATAACATCATGAGGACGTTCAGAGAATGCTGATCCCTGAATAATTTCTCTCGACATTCAGAACATGAATCAAATTTTAAGTTATGAAGTTATAAGAAATTCATAAACATTACTTTAAGTTGTGAGAATTTTCCCTGTTACCTGGGCTTGAACAGCTCAAACATAGCTTACAAGGAACATTCGCACAACCTTTTGGCAAGGTTCTCTCAACGTTATGAACAAACGTTCATAGAATGTGTTAATAGAGCATTTGTTTAAAGTTATGTGGTGTTTAATAATGTTCTCGAAATGTTAGCACAAAAACATTATTGTTCATTAAATGTTTTATTTCTGAAACACTTCATTTGGATGTTCATTTGTTTTATGAAATGTTACTACTTGTTTTAAAATGTTCCGAGAACATTCAAAAATAGCATTCCCATAATGTTTGCATGTTCCCTTAACATTAGTATAACCAAGAAAAAATATATTTAAAAAACTGGATCTTTTGAACATTCTTAAACATTCTTTTTGTTAGCTGGGGAGTTTATAATGTTTTCAAACGTTATTTATACATCACACAAGGAACGTTTTATTTCTAAGACATTTTAGTTGGATGTTCATCTAACGTTTTTTTAAACATTGCTACTTGTTTCAGATCATTCAGAGAACATTCAAAAAGTAACGTTCCCATAATGTTTGCAAAATGATGCAATGAAATGTTCCCTTTACATTTGCATAACCAAGAAAAAGCATTTGCAAAACATTTAAAAAACTGAACATCTCGAGCATTCAGAAATAAAATTTTATAATGTTAGCGTTATGTTCTTAGAACATTTTTTTTTAGCTGGGTAGTTATCGTTTTTTTTTTGCACAACGCTAGCACAAAAACTATTATTTACTGTATATATCATAGAACGTTTTATTTCTGAAACATTTTAGTTGCTAATGTTTCTAAAATGTTACTTGTTTCAGAACGTTCAGAGAACATTCAAAAGTAACGTTCCCATAATGTTTGCAAAATGATACAATGGAATGTTCCCTTAACGTTCAAATAAAAAGCATTTCTGAACCATTTAAAAAGCTGGACGTTTTTGATATTCAGAACTAATGTTTTCATAACTTAATGGGAATGTTAGCAAAATATATATTTTTTGTCAGCAGGGAATTAGTGTACAGCCAATCATATAACGGCAAACGGGTTTGGAGCGACATGAGAATGACTGAGCGCACTGAATGTTTGCCGGGTTGAAAGGCAGAGGTTTCGAGTCGTGCCAGCGTGATTAGCTTTGGTTTGAATGTGTTCGGCGGAGCAGCTGTAGATGTGTGGAAACAGACACGTTCTACAGCCTCAAACTCTGCTCTCTTCGACAACACACATGCTTCCAGATCACGGGAGATCCGTCGTGCTGCTTTATTTGTGGTTCAGTGAGTGTTGGCTGGGAAAAATGGGATGCAAAATAACAGAAATATGGCTCGCTCTGAGCCACTCAATAGCACATTCACAGCGGTGTTTCGGAGGGGAAGTAGCGACTGCGGCGCGGCCCGCTCAGAATACACACGCTTTGCCAACTAATGCAGCCAGATGGTTGGCAAACAACACCAGCGACACAGACTCAATAAAGAGGCTGATGGGAAGGTCATTTGATATGCAGAGAGTGTTAAATTAAACACCAACAAGACGGGTCATTTGTCCTTGACCCGTGAGCTTTAGTGCGTTATGATTATATGAATACATTCAATGCATTATATTAGACCTGCTAACAGGGAATGTTCTCAGAACGTTCTGGCAATGTTGCTTAATAGAACGTTCTTTCCAAGTAATTTGGTCTTTAATGTTTGCAAAACGTTAGCACAAAACCATTATTTACGCATTTCCTTCTAAAACATTTTAGTTGGATGCTCGCCTAATGTTTTTTAAATGTTACTAAAAACTGGACATTTTTAATGTTCATAGAACATTGAGAAATAGCATTTTGAAAACATACTTAGAACATATTTTGTTAGCTGGGAAGTTATCTAATGCTCTCAAATGTTAGCACAATAACGTTATTTTCACATCGTTCGTGGAATGTTTTATTTCTTAAACATTTTAGTTAGACGTTCATCTAAAGTTTTTTTAATGTTACTAATTGTTTCAGAACGTTTAGAGAACATTCAAAAGGAACTTTCCCATAATGTTTGCAAAATTCTACAATTAAATGTTCCCTTGAAATTTGTATAACCAAGAAAAAACATTTGCAACTTACAAAACTGAACATTTTGAGCATTCAGAAAACATTCAGAAATAACATTTTATAATGTTAGTGATACGTTCTTAGAACATATTTTTGTTACCTGGGTAGTTATCTGGGGTTTTTAATGTTAGCACAAAAACGTTATTTATACATCATTAATGAAACAAATTTTCCTGAAGCGTTTTAGTTGGATGTTCATGTAACGTTTAAATGTTACTTGTTTCAGAACGTTCAGAGAACATTCAAAAGTAACATTCCCATAATGTTTGTGAAATGATACAATGGAACGTTCTCCTGACATTCACATTAAAAAAAAAATGTTTCTGGACCATTTAAAAAAAACTGGACATTTTTAACGTTCAGAGAACATTCAGAAGAAACATTCTCATAACTTCATGGGAACGTTTTTAGAACATCTTTCAACTTACAAAACTGAACATTTTGAGCATTCAGAAAACATTCAGAAATAACATTTTATAATGTTAGTGATACGTTCTTAGAACATATTTTTGTTACCTGGGTAGTTATCTGGGGTTTTTAATGTTAGCACAAAAACGTTATTTATACATCATTAATGAAACAAATTTTCCTGAAGCGTTTTAGTTGGATGTTCATGTAACGTTTAAATGTTACTTGTTTCAGAACGTTCAGAGAACATTCAAAAGTAACATTCCCGCAATGTTTGCAAAATGATACAATGTTCCCTTAACATCTGCATTAAAAAAAATGTCTAAAACATAAAAAAAAAAAAACGTTCAGAGTACACTCAGAAATAGCATTTTGATAGCATGGGAACGGTAGGAAAACGCTTTTAGAACATATTTTAGCGGGGACGAGGCATTGTGTCATTTTTGCGAACACTGTCACGTGCATTTGCTCACTCAGTGGCAGCATGTCATTATTTAAAGCTGTGGCCTTTATATGTGACGAAGATGAATCGGCACGCATGTTCCTGTTGTTTATTTCATGCATTTTATAGTTTAGCACGCTCCCTTTTTCATTGCTCTTCCATACTGTCAGATGTCAGGTGTCACCCTCATCCTTCACTTTTATTGCCTGTTTGTACATGAGGTCTCTCTCCAGCCAGCTCCTCTATTGTCTGCATGACAGTCTAATGATGCCGACTCTCTCATGATCACAGGCCTGATGCACGGCAGGTTATTATCGCATGCATTCTCAGCACGCTGCTTTGAAAGGCTCATCACCCGTGACGACGTTCAGAAGAGACGTGCATTTCCAAGGTTACAAATGACAGAAGCGACAAGAACCAATCTGCTGATATTTGAGTGCATGTTAGTAACAACCCTGTAAAGAGGAGCAACAGAAACCAAGAGACAATGCTCCGATTTCTCTGTAAACACACACATAATTAAACATCCTCAATCAAACATCTTTGCAAAGAAGCATTCTAATGAAAACCGTAGCTGGTATGAAATGTAACACGAGCAGAGCCGAGCGAATCGATGCGTCGTGTCTCTCCTGGTGTGGCATCTGTGTTGATGCTCTTTGTCTCTGCTCGGTCTTTGGAGACATCAGACTAATTCTAATGAGTATCTGGACGTCAGAGGAGTCTTTCATCTCACCAAACACACAGATGAAAGGATCAACATTATCATATCAAAAACAGCGCATCAGTGGAGCCTGAGCTTTAAGACATGTCCCCAGAAAGCTTCTGGAGCCATCAGATTCTCTGACGTGATGGTTGAAAAATGGTTATTTGCACAGGATTATTTGGTTTGTTGTATTAAAGATAGCAGAAAAAAATATAATTAGGGTTTTGTAGCTTTTAGCCCATGTGTGTTCTGACGTCATCTGTTGTGCTCCTAAACAATAAAGCTTCTAGCATTTATTTAGGCACTATTAATAAATATCAATGACTCATCTTGCATGCAAGGTCATGCACACATTTTTGTCGTAGTCTGTACACTGCCATTTAGAAGTTTGGTGTCGGTAAGATTTTTAAATGTTTTTAAAAGTCTCTTCTGTCCACAAGGCTGCATTTATTTGATAAAAACTGTGAAATATTATTAGAATTTAAAACAGCTGTTTTCTATGTGAATATCTGTTAAACTGTAATGTATTTCTGTGATGCGCAGCTGTATTTTCAGCATCATTACTCCAGTCTTCAGTGTCACATGATCTTCACAAATCATTCTAATATGCTGATTTGCTGCTCGAGAAACATTTCTGATTATTATCAATGTTGAACACAGTTGTGCTGCACAATATTTCTGTGGAAACTGTCGATTCACAGATGAATAGAAAGCTCAAAAGAACACTGTTCATGTGAAATCTTTTGTAACATTATAAATGTCACTTCTGATCAATTTAATGCGCCCTAAAAGTGCTAATTTCTTTCACCGCTCTTGACCTGCTACCGATAATGAGAATCGCCTCTGTTTGCTTTCTCCGCAGGTTGTTTAACTAATACCCGGAACCCAGATGGAGACGCTACTGGTTTATTTGATGGTTGTTGTATTGGCATTAAAGGCCCAGAAGATCCAAGTATGTCCCAAGCGCTGCATTTGCCAGGTTTTGTCCCCCAATCTGGCCACCTTGTGTGATATGACACCAGTATGGTCCGAGAGCCGAACCCGGGGTCGTCTGACATCGCCACTTCTGCCAAGACGGGCGGAGACGGAGGCTCCTCGATGGGCAACAAGGGAGGACAGGAGAAGAGGGTCCTGATCTCTGAGATCACCGCATCCACGGCTCTGGTGAAATTCAACTTTCAGAGGAATATTCCAGGGATTCGGATGTTCCAGGTCCAATACAATGGCACTTACGACGACTCGTTAGTGTACAGGTGAGCCTGTTTGGTTTTAAACACCTTTAAATATTCCAGCATTTCAGAGAGCAGTGCACAGATCGATGAATAAAACACTGAAATAAATTACACATTAAAAAAAAAATTCAATTAATTTATCAATTATGAAGCAGCGTTCAACTGTAAAGTAGCTCTACAGAAGACAATAGTGTCGTTATTCAGCTCAACTCAGTTAACAGGGACAGGGCAACACTCTTGCTGTAGCATTAATAGAACGTCTGTTCAATGTTATCTGATCGTTAATTTTAAAATGTAAATGTATCGTTAATGTATCATTCATGGAACGTTTTAGTTGGATGTCCGTCTAACATTTTTTAAATGTTACTACTTTATTTCAGAACATTCTAAGAACATTCGAAAGTAACGTTCCCATTATGCTTGCAAAATGATACAATGAAATAACGTTCATATAACCAAGAAAAAAAAAAATTTCTAAAACAATTTTTAAAAAACTGGACATTTTGAGCATTCAGAAAACCTTTAGAATTAACTTTTTTTTTTTTTTTAAACGTAAGCAAAATGTTCTGGCAGGCAATGTTCAATGGTCACATTTAAAAAAAAATTCAATTAATTGATCAATTATGAAGCAACTTTCAGCTGTAAAGTAGCTCTTCAGAAGACAATAGTGTCGTTATTCAGTTCAATTGAGTTAACAGGGAATGTTCTGAGAACGTTCTTGCTGTAACATTAATGGAACATTTGTTCAGAGATATCTGGTCTTTAATGTTTTCAAAATGTTAGCACAAAAACGTATCGTTCATGGAACGTTTTTCGTGAAACATTTTAGTCAGGCATCTAACACTTTTTAAATGTTATTACTTATTTCAGAACATTCAAAATTAACATTCCCATAATGTTTGCAACATGATACAGTGGAATGTTCCCTTAACGTTCATATAACAAAAAAAAAAACATATATTTTCTAAACATTCAACATTTAATTTAACACTTCTAAAACATAAAAAAAGAAACCTGGACGTTTTGAGTGTTCAGAGAACCTTTAAATAACGTTTTTATAAACTTAAGCAAAACATTCTGGCAATGTTCTCTCAAAATGATTAACAAACGCTCTTGAAGTAACGTTAATGGAATGCTCATTTAAAATTATCTGGTTTTTAATAATGTTCTCAAAACATTAGCACAAAAACATTACTTATAATGTTCATGGAACGCTTTTTCCTGGACGTTCGTCTAACATTTTTTTAAATGTTGCTACTTGTTTCAGAATATTCAAAAGTAACATGATTTGTAAAATGATACAATAGAATGATCCCTTAATGTTCACATAACCAAGAAACAACATCAGAACAGAACATCATATTCAGAACATTTTATGGGAACATTAGCTGGGTGCAAGTTTTGTTCTCATCCGATAGTGTCAGTGCAGTCAGATCGATAATGTTACTCAATATTAATTGTCCTACAAGACAAAAACAAGAGCAGAGTGTGTCGTGCTAAAGCTTCTTCACACACGTTCGAGTCGTGAACGGCAGGTTTGTGATGTGTATCGCTCCTTCCCTCTTCCCGAGCTGCTCAGCTGGCCCTACAGACTATAAAAATGATGGTGGAGGACAGAAGAAAGTGTCATCTAAACGGTCTGGAGGGGTTCAGTGGCTCATGAAGGGAGATTTGGCTGCGGCTCTGAGTCTCATTTACAGCAGCTGGGAACCAGAGGCTTTACAGCTGTGCGACAACTGCAGATGAGCTTCACAAAATCCCCACCCAGATGATGAGTAGGGCTGGGAATACTTTTTAAATAACGAAGCCATATAAAGTTTGATTCCGTTAGTGTTTCTTGCACATGCATTTTTCTATCTGCATGAACAGAAAACCATACTAAAATGATGCTTCTTAATTTACTGTACACTGGCACACAATCACAGTATTGAATGAGTCTTATGAATCAAACCCATACAGAGCAACCAATGCAATCTGATTCCCAAACGAATGAGTCGTATGAATCGGCTCTTTTTAGTGAATCAAACACATACAGAGCAACCAGTGCAATCTGATTCCCAAACGAATGAGTCTTATGAACCGGCTCTATTTAGTCAATCAAAACAATACAGTGCAAACATTGCAATCTAAATCCAAAAAAAAAAAAAAAAAAGACTCTTGAGTCGATTTGTTTTAGTGACTCAGAACAATACAATGTGGCCACTGTAGCCAGTTATTTTTGGTGAATAAAACAACTTAGTGTTATCCTGTGAGACTTAGTTATTGATTGGTTGTTCACAATAGCATGAAAAGACAAATGGAAGGGAACACAAATAAATTCATCAAAATGAAGTGAGTTTATGAGTAGTTAATCTTCCCTTTAAAGAGAAAACAAGCTGACGGATGTTTGTTCTTGTTTTAAGCGTAAACTCACTTCCTATTGACAAATTTCTCAGAAAACAAGACTTCATATCGCACAACATTTTGCTTCATAAGTAAATACAGTATATCTTATTTTAAGAGTGTTAAGATTATCTTGTACTGGTAAATACAAAAAGTAAGATCCCACATTATAAATCACAACAAGAAAACTGGACATTTTAGTGTTTTATACTATTAAAAATAAACGTTCAAGCACATTTTGGGAAAGAATATAGTTAGTAGAACGTTGTAAGAAACGTTTTTGTAAACTTTTAATAACATTATAAATCACAACAAGAAAACTGGACATTTTAGTGTTTAATACTGTTAAAAATAAAGGTTCAAACACGTTATATTTCGGAAAACAATACAGTTAGTAGAATGTTGTTAGAAACATTTTTGTAACATTTAAATAGTGTTAGAATCATGACAAAAAACTGGACATGCCAACGTTCAAACAATGCTCCTACATTTTAATAACTTACATTTGTTCCCTGGGAATCATTTTTGCAATGTGTTGCATTTGCAATTGCATTTCTTTTCTTCCTCAAAGGGACTAAAAGAGGTTCCTTCCCATTACAATGTATCACTAATGGGATCAAATGTGACCCTGGAGCACAAAACCAGTCATAAGTGTCAGTTTTCTGAAATTGAGATTTATGCATCATCTGAAAGCTGAATAAATCAGATTTGTTAGGATAGGACAATATTTGTCTGAGATACAACTATTTGAAAATCTGGAATCTGAGGGTGCAAAAAAATCTAAATATTGAGAAAATCATCTTTAAAGTTGTTCAAATGAAGTTCTTAGCAATGCATATTACTAATCAGACATTAAGTTTTGATATATTTACGGTAGGAGATTTACAAAATATCTTCATGGAACATGATCTTTACTTAATATCCTAATGATTTTTGGCATAAAAGAAAAATGTATAATTTTGACCCATACAATGTATTGTTGGCTATTGCTACAAATATACCCCAGCGACTTAACACTGCTTTTGTGCTCCAGGGTCACATATGATGAATAACAGCTGATTAATTATGTTCTGAATGATGCACGTTGATTGGTTCTAGCAGTGTTTCTGACTGCATGTCTGCTGATGGCGGTTTCTTGCAGAATGATTCCTCCGACCAGTAAAAGCATCACGGTCAAAAACCTGGCAGCAGGAACCACGTACGATCTGTGCGTTCTGGCCATTTACGACGACGCCATGACCGCGCTCACGGCCACACGCGTGGTGGGCTGCGTTCACTTCTCCACCGAGCCGCAGTATCTGCGCTGCCACTTCATGCAGTCACAGTTCCTCGGCGGCACCATCGTGGTCATCATCGGCGGCGTGATCGTGGCGTCCGTCCTGGCCTTCATCATCTTCCTCATCGTGCGCTACCGGCTGTGCCAGCAGGAGGGCGCGGATAAAGGCCTGGAGCTGGGAGACGTGCGCTCACTGTCCGAGCATCAGGTCTGTGCAATTATCAACATTTCTAAAAAAATGCATAGCTTTTAGTAAGGGAATGGTATGGAATAAAATCACTGTCAAAAATAATCGTACGTAATTCAAAGCATTTGTGTGTCATTTTAATTTACTCGTGCGTAATTTAAAAGTATTGTATGTAATTCTGTTTTTTGTCAGAGTTGGATTCCAAAATCTACGGCCACGACAGTTTACAGATACGAGATTTTGTGTGTTTGTTACGAGTACAACTCCAAAATGTACGACTATGACAGTTTACAGACACAACGCTTGTTTTCACAACAGCTCTGTTACACGCACGACATGCGAATTGCGACCACGAAGTGCGGTGTGCGAAACGACTGTCAAGAAATTACAGTAACTGGCAGCAGTTCGCTCGTAGCTTACTGTAATTTTATTTTTGTAGCAAAAATACTGTATTTTATTTTACCATGTCATTTAACTTGTTGTAAATGTATTTACAGTGTAATGTTGTTTAACTGTAAAATATTTTATTATTGTATTCATTTTTTGGTCCTTTCTTGAGTAATGCATTTTAAAACAATAGAAAACATACTGTTATACTGTAAAGTTCACTGTAATTGGTTTGCTTCACTTTTCAGTTACTGTAAAACTATATGCACAAATTGTAAAATTAGCAGTTCCATTAAAATAACAATAGAAACAACTGTGTAACTTCATATTTTTAATTTTCCCAATGCCCCCTAGTGTAGGAATACATATCTACAGTGTAGATATGAATTTACAGTTTATTTTAATAAATATCAAAAATCTAAAAGGTGTGCATTATAACTGAGAACTACATGAACACTTCACAGTTGGTTGTGTTACTGTAAGTAATTTTCCTCAAATGCTATTGAAGTTAGAAAAGTGTATACCAATGTCGTATGTAACTTTAGATACGGTCCCTAGATTTGCGAATATCAAATGCCGGGAAATGACACCTCTGGCCATTCCGTTGGGTCGTTTGTAAAGTCACAGATACTGTACGGACAATACGGCTCAATTTTTTCTATGTATCTTGCTCTGTTGAACGGCAAAAGTGACTTTACTAGGCTAGGTTTACTAGGTTTACAAGCGAGGTGAGCCGCCTGGCTGGCTGGTGCAGAGACAACAATCTCTCTCTGAATGTGGAGAATGTGGAGAAGATTGTTGTTGATTTCAGGAGAGTGCGCACTCAGCATGCTCCTCTGACCGTCAATGGTGCGACTGTGGAGAGAGTGAGCAGCACCAAGTTCCTGGGTGTGCACATCACAGAGGACCTCTCCTGGACTGACAACACCACAGCACTGGCCAAGAAAGCACAGCAGCGTCTCTACTTCCTCCGCAAACTGAGAAG
>NW_015547735.1:789789-797121 GCF_001515605.1 Sinocyclocheilus anshuiensis
ACTAAGAGCTAATCTTACCTACTATAGTTAAACTATCTCTGTAATATTACTCCTCTCTGTCATTAGTGATAACTAACCCTTAAACATGTCCGAATTTGAAAAAGAAAAAAAATCACTTACCTGAGACGATGAGTGAGCGCTTGGCTGCTGATCCGCCATTTTGGCGCCAGTGGTTTAAAACGGTGGCGGGGCGCATGCGCACTTCGTGGAATCGATTCATCTTCCCTCGGATAGTAATGCCTGTGACAATGATGACGTATTTTTGACAGTCGTTTCGCACACCGCACTTCGTGGTCGCAATTCGCATGTCGTGTAACAGAGCTGTTGTGAAAACAAGCGTTGTGTCTGTAAACTGTCATAGTCGTACATTTTGGAGTTGTACTCGTAACAAACACACAAAATCTCGTATCTGTAAACTGTCGTGGCCGTAGATTTTGGAATCCAACTCTGACAAAAAACAGAATTACATACAATACTTTTAAATTACGCACGAGTAAATTAAAATGACACACAAATGCTTTGAATTACGTACGATTATTTTTGACAGTGATTTTATTCCATAGGAATGAAACTTTGCAAGCGCTTTCACTGCAAAAATGATTCTTTTACTTAGTATTTGTGTCTAGTTTTCTAGTATAAATATCTAAACATGCTTGAATCAAGATGAATTTACTGTACAAGTAAAATGATTTAAGATGTTAAGTCTTGTTCTTGTTGAAAAAAATTTCAAAATTGTGTTAGTTTTTGCTTAAAACAAGCAAAAATATCTGCCAATGGAGTAAGAAAAATTATCTTAATTAAAAGCTAAACAAGATTATTTTTCTTGCCCCTTTGGCAGATATTTTTGCTTGTTTTAAGCAAAAACTAACACAATTTTGAATTTTTTTACAGAAAACAAGACGTTAACATCTTGAGTCATTTTACTTGTACAGTAAATGCATCTTGATTCAAGAATTTTTTGATATTTATAATAGAAAACAATACTTTTTTTTGCAGTGTTACAACCCTCAAAATACACATCATTTATTATTCTGAGATTTTTCACAAGAGATATAACCAGAATCAAATCAATGAGGGTGCTTCTTAAAGGGTTAGTTCACCCAAAAATGAAAATTAGCCCATGTTTTACTCACCCTCGAAGCATCCTAGGTGTATATGACTTTCTTCTTTCAGACGAATCCAAGTCTTTATAATGGCAGTGAATGGGTGTTTTTGTTCAACAGTCCAAAACTAGTCAAATTATTCACCGGGGGAAAAATATCCGTATTTAAAATGTTAAAAACACTTTTCTCCAACTTTCGGCTAACTGTCGCACGCGGAAGCCGTTCCGGTCAGATAACATAAGACGTATATATTTTTCTTACAAAAATGCATGGATTCTCTACAGGAGGCCTTTATTCACCCCCCAGAGCCGTGTGAGGCATGTTTTATTATAGATGCACGCGCTTTATTTGACTACTTTTGGACTGTTGAACAAAAAACACCCATTCACTGCCATTATAAAGACTGGAAGAACCAGGATAATTTTAATATAACTCCGATTGGATTCGTCTGAAAGAAGAAAGTCATATACACCTAGAATGCTTCGAGGGTGAGTAAAACATGGGCTAATTTTCATTTTTTGGGTGAACTAACCATTTAAATTAGTGAGGGTGCTTTAACCTTAATATATAGGCTATATAAAGGTTTTAGTGCCGTCCACTACTACTGCGCAAAAAGCGCTCCATTTTTAATCACTAAAAAGCTGTCACTCATCTTAGTTCATCACAAACTCACAAATTACGTTATCAATGAAGTTCTCTACGCTGCACTATGAATCTCTTATTTACATTGCACCTATACACTTTGTTATAATGAGATGATTCGTGCTGAACACCGAAACAAAAACTCCGGCGATTTGCCTCTGAATAACTGTTCCGTACAAGAAATCAACAGATATGTCTGTGATTGGCTATTGCTCAACACTGCAAAGTACGTTGAAATAGAAATAGTTTGGGATAGTTTGCTAAATCGGCAATGAAATGCCATTATTACAGCTTTAACTGAGGGTGATATTGAATTCATTTGAGGGTGCTTAGAACCGGGCCTGGATATAACCATGCTTCCTGTTGTGTATGGAGCACCATTAGTGTCAAAATTATCTTTTTGTAAAATTATCTACGAAGTTATATTAGTGTCAAAAACTTTACTTAGCCTTTTCCACACATCTCACACACTTATCAGACTGCAAATGAATGAATGTGTACTTCTATTGATGAACCATTGCAGCATGAAAAACTGATCATTTTTATCAAGTGATTTACTCATTAATGACAAGTTGCTGATCAGATACAATGTGGTTATACTTGAAAAATATTATAATTGTTTCATAAAATAATGATTCTTTGGGTCCAAATGGACCCGGAATGTAAAAAAGGTCTACATTAATTTAATTTAAGGTATAAATTGAAGGGAACACGAATCCAGTATTTCTATTTCGTCCAGTATTTCTGTCGTTTTCCAGTGCAAATGTGTACAAGATTCTGAAATTAAGATACATTTACTGGAGATGCAAAATGAACATAAGACGTCTTCAAATGAACTGAGTTCATGATCACAAGAAGAACAAATATCTGTTAATGAGCTCAGAAAATCAACTTAAATTAAAGGGAAAATCAAGTTTTCATTCCCCATTGGCAGATATTTGTTCTTGTTTTAATAATAAACTCTTAAAACAAGACTTCATGTGTTTATTCTGCATCTGCAGTAAATGTGTCTTGATTTAAGGATGTTTAGATATTTGTACTGGAAAACACGACAGAAATACTGAGGAGGATGTTTGTTTTTTTTAATGAATTTAAGACTTTCTGCTCTGATTTAAGAGCTTTTAGGCTTTAATTTGTGGAAGAGCGAATTAAGAGAGAATCCAACAAGAGGAAAACTCGCACACATAATCGTAGAAATTTCTCACAAAATGCTTTTATTCAGAGGCCAAGAAGTGCACTGAGCTCAGTGCAAAGACAAGTCGTTTTCAAATCACATCGCCTCTTGTTGGACTTGTTCATTAGACATAAATGTACTTTCTTTCTTTTATTTAATGTGTTAAATAAATGGTGTTCTTTTTTTTGTACTTTATTTATTTTTCTTATACAACATAAACTAGATCAACAAGCATGGTCCAAAAAGACCAACAGTAGTACCGTACAGATATAAATATAAAAAAATAAAGGGTTACTGAAAAAGTATTAATTGTCAGAGATAAAAATCTCTGATACATATGATGTTAAAAGGTCAATCAAATCAGAAGATCACAATGATCACTTCTTGAAGGTATACAGAAAAATAACACGAAAAACAAATAAAAAATATTTCAATGAAAATTACAAAAATACAAAACAGTGTGACTAATATGGAACAACCATATTCCCAGGTGATCTAATATAGGTTTCCAAATTTTCTGAATAAATGTCCTTTCTAATAATGAGAGTTTAAAGGGTTATTTCACCCAAAAATGAAAATTCTGTCATTAATTACTCACCCTCATGTCGTTCCAAACGCGTAAGACCTTCGGTCATCTTCGGAACACAAATTAAGATATTTTTGATGAAATCTGAGAGCTCTCTGACCCTCCCATAGACAGCAAAGCAATTGAAATGTTCCCAGACACAGAAACTTAGTAAGAACATTGATAAAACAATGTGACATCAGTAGGGATGTAACGATTCACTCAACTCACGATTCGATTCACGTTTTTGTTTTTAAATTTTTACAAAATCAGATTTAAGACCAATTATAAATTAAATGTGTCCTTTTATTATTGCTTGGACAAAATGCTGCACGTTTCTTTGTACATCCCTAGACATCAGTGGCTCAACTTCAGTTTTGCGAAGCTACGAGAATACTTTTTTGCTCAAAAATAACAATTTATTCAACAATTCCACTATTTTGGAGAGTACCACAACACATGTGCGCACTTTCCCTAGAACGTAATCAACGTAATCAGCATTGTTTACGTTCAGGAGAAAATGCGTGCATGCATCGTGGTACTCTCCAGAAGGGAACTCAGGGAAAAGAATTGTTGAATAAATTATTTTTTATTTCTTTGCACACAAAAAGCATTCTTGTAGCTTTGCAACATTGAAATTGAGCCACTGATGTCACATGGACTATTTTACCGATTTCCTTACTACGTTTCTGTGTCTGGGAACATTTCAGTTGTGTTGCGGTCTATGCAGGTTCAGAAAGCTCTCGGATTTCATCAAATGTGACCCTGGAGCACAAAAGCAGTCTTAAGTCGCTGGGGTATATTTGTAGCAATAGCCAACAATACATTGTATGGGTCAAAATTATACATTTCTCTTTTATGCCAAAAATCATTAGGATATTAAGTAAAGATCATGTTCCATGAAGATATTTTGTACATTTCCTACCGTAAATATATCAAAACTTAATTTTTGATTAGTAATATGCATTGCTAAGAACTTAATTTGAACAACTTTAAAGATGATTTTCTCAATATTTAGATTTTTTTGCACCCTCAGATTCCAGATTTTCAAATATTGTCCTATCCTAACAAACCATACATCAATGGAAAGATTATTTATTCAGCTTTCTCATAAAAGTTGAGCCTTATGACTGGTTTTGTGGTCCAGGGTCACAAATATATCTTAATTTGTGTTCCGAAGATGAACGGAGGTCTTACGGGTTTGGAACGACATGAGTAATTAATGGCGTAATTTTCATTTTTGGGTGAAATGACCCTTTAATCTTGTGTTAAAATGTTTTAATATGTTTTAATCCATTCATTCATCAGGTCTGCGGAATTATCAAGTCCATGTCCAAGCAGGTTCTGGGTCCGGACGCGTGTCGGAAGGTGTCGCCGCAGAGCGAATCTGTCGCGTCCCGAGCGTCCAAGCCGGTTCTTCCGGACTGCACCGTCACCACATCCGCAGCCAGCCACAGCTGGCATCCGGCGTCTCCCAGTCCGGTCCGTCCGGCGCGCACGGACACGCAAGTCGACGTAGAACCGGACAACACCAACAGGAACAACTCGGCCAAGGTGCGTCCCGCCGTACGCGCCTATTCCACAATAGTGACGCTGTCGTCGCGCAGAGCACTGCTCCAGAGCCTCCACAACTATCAGACGATCCCGGCGGGCTGCGTGCGCGCCAGTCGACGTCACTCGCTCAACGTAAACTCGTGCAAACAGCCGGCGTACGCGCAACCGCTGCGCTCCAAACGCAGCTTATCCATGAGCGGCGGCGATATTCCCCAGATGGACTCGGGCGAGATTCGCAATGGGAGACCCTCGCTGTCCCAGTCCGAGTGGGTTCTGGAAAGCACATTATAATGGAGGATTTTGCACTTCACTTCTGTGGTTTTTAATAGCGTTTCAGGCCACCGTACATGTGTTATAATCTCAGACTGTCAAGTGTCAAGATTTACGAAGAGGACAATGTTTTTTAAGCACAAATTAAATACTGTTTCCTGCATATAGTAAAACAATATTACGACTTGTATATTTCTTTGTTTTATGGAATAATACACAGACACTGCATACAAACATGTTATGTTGTGTAAAATAAAATGTGAAAATGATACGCGTGTTCTTGTTCAGTATGCCTCACAATGCGTTGTTTGATAATAAAAGACGGAAAAGGCAGCGAAACGTCTGCGGCAAAAATTGAAGAATTGTGTGAATGGAATATACTTTGGTGCGTACGCTTGAAAAATTATACAGGTTTTATGAAGGTATATTTGAGACTTTAACACCTTTTTGCAACCAAGAAAGTAAGATTTAAAGAATAAATTGAAGGGCCAGTATTTCTGTCATTTTCCAGTGCAAATGTCTACAAGATTCTTAAATCAAGATACATTTACTGGAGAGGCAAAATGAACATAAGAAGTCTTGTTTTCTGAGAAATTTCATGATCACAACAAGAACTAATATCTGTTAATGAGCTCAGAAAATCAACTTAAATTAAAGGGAAAATCAAGTTTTCATTCCCCATTGGCAGATATTTTTTTCGTTTTAATAATAAAATAAACTCATAAAACAAGACTTCATGTGTTTATTTTGCATCTCCAGTAAATGTGTCTTGATTTAAGGATGTTTAGATATTTGTACTAGAAAACAAGACAGAAATACTGAGGAACATGATGTTTTTTTTTTTTTGCAGCACATGCAACATTTAATGCCACGACTTTATGAATTTAAGGCTTTCTGCTCTGATTTAAGAGCTTTTAGGCCTTAATTTGTGGAAGAGTCCAACAAGAGGAAAACTCATAATCGTAGAAATCTCTCAAAAAATGCTTTTATTCATAGGCCAAGAAGTGCATTGCGCTCAGTGCAAAGACAAATCGTTTTCAAATCACATCGCCTCTTGTTGGACTTGTTCATAACATAGACATAAATGTCCTTTCTAATGAGAGTTTAATCTTCTGCTAAAATGTTTTAATATGCAAATCAGCGCTGACGATGTTGAGGAATCTCAGATGAGATCTACTGTAAATGCTCAGTTATTCCTTTGGATATTAAAGCAGAAACACCTACACATCTTACAGAAGCAGCTGAGGATCAATGCGTTCCTGCAGAGATGCAGCTGACTGGCTGAAGATGATGTGTTTGATGAAGCAGAAGGTCTGGTAGTGAAAGCCCGCAGCACTGGCTAATTATTTTTAGAAGTGTTAATCCTGGTGTTCCTCGAGAGCAGCGAGTTCTTGTGTTTGTTCAAAGCAACGGCATGAAGGTGATGAAAGAAGAGCAGTTTCGTCCCAACAGACTACCGCCCGAACATTTCACTCCAGAATGAAGACAAACACAGAAGGATAAAGACTTTAAGGTCTGTTCTTAACCCTCATAATGCATTTGGGTCAGTTTTGGATGCATAAAAAAAGCTTTTAGTAAGGGAATGAAACTCTGCAAATGCTTTACGACTCTCAAAATACACATCATTTTTTTAAATTATTTTTTTGAGAGATATAACCATGTTTCGCGTTTAGGTCATTTTGACCCGGTTATGTATGGAGAACCATTAGTGTCAAAAATACTGTTTGTAAAATTATCTACGAAGTTATGTTAGTGTCAAAAACTTTTGTAAAATATATTTAGCCTTTTCCACGCATCTCACACACTTATCAGACTGCAAATGAATGAATGTGTACTTCTATTGACAAACCATTGCAGCATGAAAAACTGATCATTTTATCATAAAAAATGTGTTAAAGGGGTCATATGATGCTATTTTAAAGATCATTATTTTGTGTATTCGGTGTAACAGAATATGTTGACATGCTTTAATGTTCAAAAAACATTATTTTTCAAATACTGTACATTATTGTAGGTCCTCTATG
>NW_015547735.1:797211-799379 GCF_001515605.1 Sinocyclocheilus anshuiensis
TAGTCTTTGCAACTTTACAGATCTTCTTTATGCACCAAGAGCTTGTAACACTCCAAAGAGAAAGGAACAATTGAAATCACATCATATGACCCCTTTAAAGATATGACAAAGATTTTTGGTACACATTATCTTTAAGGTTTCTAGTATTAATATAAGAATTCACATATATTCAGTTTTGTTGAGTGTGGTCATAGAATGAGTAAACATCTTGATGGTCACAATAGTGACCAGTGGGATAATTTAGGTATACAATATGAATCCAATTGCAGTTGTTAGTGAAAATTACACTAAAATGTTGCAATGACAAAATATTGCACTAAATAAAAAATTAAAATGTTACAATATTGATGTTGTAATACTGGTAGCACTAATATAACAATGTGATGTTATATTTGACAAAAAAGTAACAATTTTGGAATGCGTTGATGGTTGAATTTTTTTTGTCTTTTATCTCAGTGTTCCTATCAATGTTGCATAAGGTCTTTTTATGCACAATAGTAACCCTAGAATGTAATCAAACAGTTTAAAATAACTGGGCTAAGACATACAACAATTTTTATGACTGCAGAAATATGTTAATTCAGTACACACATTATTCCACCGGTCACAATTGTGACCTACCATAAAACACAATTTTTCACACACTTTTCCAAAAATAAAAAAAATATTTCAAAGACATCATTTGGATATTTTCCTAATGACACATCATTTGGATATTTTCATGTCTGGGAAAATTTTTGGGTTATCGTTTCATAAAGAATGTTTGCTCGTAGGTTTTTTAACCATTCCATGTTTTGAGAACATTTCCTGTTAGATTAACCAATGCTTAATTTGACTCATTTGTCGCGACGTCTCGAACATTCAAAGACATATTTTCATTGTTAGAACTACATAAATCACAATATTTGAAGAGAAGTGTTTCTGAGTCTGAAAAATCTAATTACACCAACCAAACATCATATGTGTGAATTAATTAGGACATTATACATGTAATTAAATACCTTGTTACTGTTCCATCAGATCCAGCCAAGAACTGGCTTAGGAACGGATGAGCAGGATTTTAAAAAGTCTATTTGATTATTTTAAGTGCGAGAGAAAGAATGACGAAGCAATCGCTCATGCTGAATTATTCATGAGCCAATTAAACAGCTGCGACGAGGACAGACAGTAAACGAAAGGACAACAGAATCCTCATACAGTACCTGCGGAGAGAAATAAACAAAGGATCATAATATGCGCAGAAGCAATTCCAAGCATATGCATTATTAACGGAGGAAAACGTGCTTTGAATGAACATCCTGGTTAATATTGAATGTGATTACTCCTTCTGAGAAAGAGCGGCGTGAATGCAAAGCATGAGAAAGTGAAACGCTGCACCAGATCAATGAAAGCACACGATCGATGTGATCGTGACCTTTGACACCGAGTCTAATACTGCACCAGAGGATGCTGGGAAATGTAGTTTCGTCAGCTGTTTCTAGTAATAACTGCATGCATGTTTAATGCTGTGGTGAAAGCACTCTGATGGGGTTTTCTCAGAAGCTCAGTCTCGGATCTGTTCGTAATGTTTCTGGTGTCGTGTTTCTTTGGAAAAGCACTGAAGCGCAGCTGTATTTACTCTGAAATAATGCCACTGCACTCATCAGATGATTACATGACTTACAGAAGAGACTTTCACAGCTAACGAAGCGGTTTCAAAGAAAATACGACTATTTAAACATGCATTTTTATTATAATAAAAGTATATATTATTTATGTGTACATTTATCAATTATAAATTATATTAAAATAAGATTGTATTTACATTAATAATATTAAACTTAGAATTGTATTATTTTAACATTACATATTATTTATATAAACTATAAATTCTATACTACAATTATAAATATATTAGCATAAATGTAGCATGATATACTAAAATTATAATTATATTGTATTGTTCACATATTAATTATAATAAAAGTATATATTATTTATGTGTACATTTATTAATTATAAATTATATTAAAATAAGATTGTATTTACATTAATAATATTAAACTTAGAATTGTATTATTTTAACATTACATATTATTTATATAAACTATAAATTCTAAACTACAATTATAAATATATTAGCATAAATGTAGCATGATATACTAAAATTATAATTATATTGTATTATG
>NW_015547735.1:799467-800862 GCF_001515605.1 Sinocyclocheilus anshuiensis
TTTATAGTGTCATTTAGCACCTTTCTGTTTGATCTGGATTCTTTGACTAATGCTGACAGTGTCATAAGACATGCAGAGTCCAATATTTATCATTAATCACAAGAGACTATGTAGTATTATGGGATATTTTCAGAGGTGTGTTAATTGTCTTATGGTAAGATTCTAGAACATCATGTGCTCTTCTCTGTACCTCCTAAAGGACATAATCATGACATCATGGTCATAAGACATGTTGTTCTGCTCAGCTAGCAGTCTATATGCTTCTTTTCCTCTATTAATACTGAACAGACCGTTCTCACTTCCTATATATCGTATATATATATATATCGTGTATATATATATATATATATATATATATATATAAAAAATGTACCCCTAGATAATAAAGCTTTGTGCCTTGATTTGAACTGCACACATTCTGGGCTCCTGGGTATATCTGTCTCTTTTCTGTGCTACATCGCTCAACCAGAACAGATCTGATCTCAAATTCTTTATTCTAACACTCATCAATGGCTGAATGGATCTGATCTGCAGGTTTATTTTAGCGCTCCTGACGCCTCTGTGGGAATCGAGCCGATCTGCTGCATGTCTCAGTTACCGTGGCAACATATTTCTGCATGTAAAATCCCATCTAAAATGCAGCAGAGCTCGCAGCAAAGACACACAGAAACGATTCCACATCACAGGCGCAATGCAATACCTGCACCACTGTGAAATATTAACATGAGAAACATTAATAATGCATCTGCAGGCATAAATATCCCTGTGGAGAACATCATGTCCAAACCAATCGTCCCAAACACCGAGACGGAGAACACACACCTGATCTGAACAAACACAAACCAGACGCTCCACTGACATCAGCAGCATATCAACCAGCCAGAAAAACACCTGCACATTCACAGTGAATGGGTGCCGTCAGAATGAGAGTCCAAACAGCTGATAAAAACATCACAATAATCCACAAGTAATCCACAGCACTCCAGTCCATCAGTTAACATCTGGAGAAGACAAAAGCTGAAACAAATCCAGCATTAAGATGTTTTTAATGTTTAAAATACAAGTCCATAATAACACTTCCTCCAGTGAAAAAGTGCTTAAACAAAGTGTTTAGAGCTGTTTAAACGCTGCTTGATCTGGTTTTAGGTGAACTATTCCTTTAAAATGCAGCCGAGTTTAAAAATAGCCCCACATGTTTTCAATCTTGAAAAAATAGGATGCGAGTGTGTGTGTGTGAGAGAGTGTGTGCGTGTGTGTGTGAGTGTGAGAGTGTGTGTGTGTGCGAGAGAGTGTGTGCGTGTGCGAGAGAGTGTGTGTGCGAGAGAGTGTGTGTGTGTGCGAGAGAGTGTGTGTGTGTGTGAGTGAGAGAGAGTGTGTGTGTGAGAGAGAGAGAGT
>NW_015547735.1:800904-809240 GCF_001515605.1 Sinocyclocheilus anshuiensis
TGTGTGAGTGAGTGAGTGTGAGTGTGTGTGAGTGAGAGAGTGTGTGAGTGAGTGTGAGAGTGTGTGTGTGTGTGTGTGAGAGAAGAGTGTGTGTGTGTGTGTGTGTGCGTGTATCACTGTACATCAAGCAGCTGTTGAGTCTTCATGAAGTCTAACGATTAATCTGGGCTAATTAAAGCACAGTAGCTGGAGGATCAGTTTCATCATCAACTACACTGTCACCGAGAACCAGACAAACATTAAAAAAGCATTAAGGCAGCTGATATGCAAATGATCTGCCTTCATGACGATGAATTGGACTGATGAGCGAGTCATTACCAGCCCGGCCACTAAACCAGAGACTAGTTAATCAGCTCTTTCTAGTTCTCTCCTGCAATATCCAGTCCCTCTTATTAATGTCTGATCATCGTTCATCAGATCAAGCGTCTGAATCTGCAGGATCTTTTCTCACTTCTGAATCAGCTGCTGTTCTGGTGGTTTTCAGTGAATGAACCAAATCAGTTCTCAAGTTCACACATTAACTAATAACTAACCACAAACAAACACAATACCGACTCCTTCAACGCTTCTTCTATTGGTTTAATATAAATAATACTCATTTTAAGTCGTAAAAAATTGTAAAATAATCATTGGAGTATATTTTCTAAGAAAATAAAATGTAAAATTTTCTACTTTAAAATTTCACATTTAATTCAATGCGTTTCTTTGTAATTATTTGTGAAATTTACAAGCAATTTCTGACTGAAAATTATTACCAAAAAATAAAAATCCTACACCAAAATTTTCTATGAAAAAAAAGTATGATAAAAATGTAAAAAATAAAGCTAGAATAAAATTAATTGTCTAAACTAAAACATGTTTAAGTTGAATTACTAAAATCAAAATTAAATGTATAGAAATATTTGATAAAATAGCAAAATTAAAAACTGAAATATAAAGGTTATAAATACTAATAAACACCATAATAGTATTTAAATAACACAAAAGTCTGTCAAATGTTTTGACTATAATATTTCATTGAATGTCAGTATGATTCCAGGAAGGCAAAGTAAGTTGAGCAAAACTGATTTTTCCCTCTTTAATTGTAGTTTGTTGAAATACAGGTGAGGTGTCAATATTAACAAAGGATAGTTCATGGTTTAGACCTTTACGATACATTCTAACAAAGAAAAAACGACAGTTAACACTGCGGTTGAAAAGTGTGATACGAGAGAGGACTACAGCAGAGCCGCTCCGCAGCGTCCAGCAGATTATTAATGTTCCGTCACAACCGTACAAAACAACAGAGGAGAACCAAACAAGCGCACAGGAACTAACATCATCACCCGACCGTGAAACGCTCAGCCATTATTCATGATCACAGGTCGCGTTACCAAGCTTACCCCCAAAATAAGTGTACAATATGCACACTTGGAGAAATAGAAAATTAAAAGCTATATATCTATGAAGACCGGAGAGACCGAAGTAAAAGTGGAAAAGAATGAAGCGACAGTCCTGACGTTCTGGTTTGTTGTCTTTGAGTAAAAAGCATCATCCGTGGATGAAGCCTCCTTGGAGTCCGTGTAAGATGCTCGAGCACACGCCGCAGTTCATTGGTTGGTTTTGGCTTTGGCGTGTGTCAGAATGTGTGATTTGAGGTTGGTGGACTGAGCAAACTTTTTATTGCAGCCGTCGAAGGGGCAAACGTAGGGCCGGTCCCCGGTGTGAATCCGGACGTGCGTCCGAAGGTTAAAGTCCAGAGAGAAGCGCTTCCCGCAGCCCTCGAACGTGCACTAGACGGAGAGAAGCACAGACGGTTAGAGACGCGACGAGAAAACACACGATGATCAGAATAAGATCAGGAACACTGCTTCAGGTACACCAGAGACTCACTGCAGCCCGCTCAAATACAGCTGCCATAGTTAGGGCTGGGCGACTTGGCAAAAAAAAAAAAAATCTCGATTTTTTTCCAGAACGTTTGATCCGATTCTCGATTTGTTATGATTTTTAACTAGTTAACTTGAAAATGTAACTACAACATTATAATAATATTAATAATATTTCTATTCAAAAACCCTAATTCCTCGATTTCTAAAAAATTTAATTGTGGCAAATCATTAAATTCGAGTTAATCGATAAAATCGGGAAAAAGAATCGTCCAGCCCTAACCATAGTACAGTAGAATGCACTTCTCAAAGTAATAGTAATAATAATAATAATATTACAACTTGCTTTTTAAAAAAAGAATAAATCACACACTCGTTTTTTCTGTATTTTAATTTTAACAGTAAATCTCTGTGGTGCAGGAAAAAAAAAAAAAGGAATTGTTACATTTATGTGATTATATTTGAATAGTTTTATGTCTTGATTAACACTGTCATTGATAATACATTTGTATTAAATCATAAATCCAGAAAAAATAAAAACAATTTCTGAACAAGTAAAACATTTCATAGTGCCATATTATTGCAAAAATATTATTTAAATTTTTGAGTTGTTAAAGTTTTACGAAGACTATTAGGCTTTTGATTATTATAATTTAATTAAACCATTAAAATGCAACAAAAAAATACTTGGGGAAACAATTAAATTAAAAATGCAATTTTTGTTGAACTTGATAAATTGTTGTTAAATTGTATATCTTTTGTGATTTCAATTAATTAGACATGCTTTTTGATACAATTTAATTTAACCATTAAAACAGAAAAATTTAAATGGAAATTTTCCCCAAATTTGAGAACAAATCTAATGTCTTTCATAAGGCCCTATGTATGAGCAGTCAGCTGCATTTCTAGATGGTCCAGCAGTACACTGTACAAAATGACCGTGATTTTAACGGTAAAAGACTGTAAAAATGCTACAGTAAAAACTATATATGGTGAAAACCTGTATTGGACATTACATGTAATTTTACTGTAGTTTGGAAGTGAAAGAAAACTTATAATTTACAGTGAATAACCGTAAATTGACATTCCCAGAATTCCCTGCATTACATTTCACATTTGATGTTTTTCGTTGAAATAACTAGATTTCTTCTTAGTTTTTTCTCATCAGTTGTGTATATTAGGGTTGTGTGTTACACCTAATGTTGTTAAATGAATGTTTATTGCATTATTTCAGTTTCATGTGTGTTACCGTGATGGTGTTTAGTGTTTGTGTGAATGACACTTTAAACATTAAAGAACAATAGTTATTTTTAGCTGCGGGCGGCTGTCTCGGTCTTTGAGGGTTAAATTAGAATATAATTTGATTATTGATAATATTTTAGTAGGGATGTAACGATTCACTCAACTCACGATTCGATTCACAATTTTTTTTTTTTTACAAAATGAGATTTAAGACAAATTATAAATTAAATGTGTCCTTTTATTATTGCTTGGACAAAATACTGCACGCTTCTTTGTGAAATCCCGATCGGAGCCAATTTCACGGGATTTTGTCCTCAGATTGATAAGAGCACACGTTTTAACATTATTTAAAGGAGACATATTATGCCCCTTTTTACAATATGTAATATAAGTCTCAGGTATCCCCAGAATGTGTCTGTGAAGTTTCAGCTCAAAATACTCCACAGATCATTTATTATAAAAAGACTGTAAAAATGCTACAGTAAAAACTATATATGGTGAAAACCTGTATTGGACATTACATGTAATTTTACTGTAGTTTGGAAGTGAAAGAAAACTTATAATTTACAGTGAATAACCGTAAATTGACATTCCCAGAATTCCCTGCATTACATTTCACATTTGATGTTTTTCGTTGAAATAACTAGATTTCTTCTTAGTTTTTTCTCATCAGTTGTGTATATTAGGGTTGTGTGTTACACCTAATGTTGTTAAATGAATGTTTATTGCATTATTTCAGTTTCATGTGTGTTACCGTGATGGTGTTTAGTGTTTGTGTGAATGACACTGTGCACCTTCTATATATGTTATTATTTAAAAGCTGCTTGTGATGGGTTTTGGTTCATCGTGTGACTTTCTCATCACCTCCTGCATTTGGTGGTTATCAGTGTATTACAAAGGTGCAAAACAGATTTTAGTACTTCAATAGATTGGTATATTAACATTATATCAGTTAATGAAATTACGGTATTTAACTGTAAATTTAAATTAAATCTGTAAAACCTAAAATGTTGCTACCGTATATTTTTTACAGTAAAATTCTGGCAAACACAGCTGCCGGCTTTTTACTGTACCTTTTACAGGATTGTTTTTACAGTGTAGTCTAGACATGGAGGCCATAATAACCCGTACCTGGAAGGGTTTCTCTCCGGTGTGAACCAGCTGATGGCGCTTGAGTTTGGAGCTCTCCACGAAGGCTTTCCCGCACTCGGCGCACACGTGGACCCGCGGGCCGTGAGTGTGCAGGTGCTTCCTCATGGCTGAATTATCCCTGAACATTTTACTGCAGCCCTGTCAGAAACACAGGAGAGACGCATGTTTAGAAAGCCACGTAAAATGAATGTAAGTTCAACTTTTGAAAAACATGTCTAAAGACGTTATGGCAGTTTTTCCCCATCCCACTGCATCTCATGTTTTTAAATGAAGAAAGTAGTCTGATTGGTTTTCGGTCCTTTGTATTAAACTATACACACATACATGATGCTGTTTTGTTTCTAATTATTTAAGCAACTTAATTATATATGGGTTATAAACATTATTTTAAACATCATGCACTTTTTTCAAAGATAGTCGTGTTATTTTATTGCTTTAATAAACGTGCATTAGTAATATTTTGCTCGATGCGCCCTCAGTAGAGAAGCCTAAAGCTTTTTACCCCCCCAACTGAAATTATGCCTTTTAACCCTTAAAGACCTAGAACATTTTTGGGGTACCTGACACGCCTGCACTTTTCTTTGTTTTTTTAAGACCTATTCTAGCAGTCAGCATCAAGTGTCATATATCATTATAAACAGGAGAACTTGAAGTTTCAGTCTAGCTAATTTAAAGTCCCAGTTTTCCTTTTGTTTTCTCTAAGAATGAATGAATTTCCAGAATTTTAAGAAAAACGCAAGCAACAGTTGGGTGTTTTTTTACTGTGTACTCAAACAGAAACTCCTGAAGTTTGGATTTTTTTCTTTAGAAAGTTGTATCTGGGTGTTTTCCTTGGTTGGTAGATGCACCGGGGACCTGATTATAGCACTTAAAACCTGGAAAAGTCAGATTTTCATGATATGTCACCTTTAACACTCAGTATTTAACTTAAGCGCTGCAAGGCATGCATACAGCGCCGGGAATATCCGCATTCTGATTGGTCAGATCGCCTGTCAATCAAGCTCTTTGTGAACGGTCAATTAAGAGACTTACGTTTTAAACACCGTATTGCCTGTTTTTGCGCTATTTCGACAACAAAAATAATTCCAAACACAGCCACAGCGCTGTTTTGCTTCTCGGAGCAACGTGATGGTGTTTCGTTCCTGAATGAATCAAGCGTTTAAATGATTCAGTTCAATCGCAATGACTCACTTATAGTGTTGTCAAAAGACCCGGTACTTCAGTACCAAGTCGGTACTAAAAAAATGAAAACATTACGGTACCAGGTTTTTTTAAGTACCGGTGGTACCGAGTACCCGGTCAACCCGGTTCTTGATGCACTATCCGAAAGCTGCGCAGATGCGCTCTCTTCATATAAGCACGGAGACGTGGCGACCTCAAAACGAGGAAACACACCAAACTAACAAAACACTTTAAAGACAGACACCCAGATCAAATGGAAGAGTTCAAGCAGGTAAGTTTCATTTCCATACATTGATTTATTTGTGGCACCCGCCACAATATCAAAACTGACCGCCATAAATAGATTTTCCAAAAGGCTTTGACTTGGTTGAATAAACATGAGCACTGCTCGTGAGGGTGTATTTATATCACTGTATTTCTTAAGGAAACCGACTGGCTTCAGAAAATTATGGATGTCATTTTCATTTCATCTTGCCTGTAATGCCTGAGCAGCGTTTGTGAGCGCAGCGCTTATTTGATTACAGCGTTACCGGTGAAACCGCTATCTCTGCCGCTCTACAAGCGCCTCCTGCTGGCAGAGCATGAATTTGCATATATGCCGCCACAAATAGAGTGCAAGTCTGTGTGAATCACCTCTTCTGTTATGGATATTATTCAATATTTTAATTTAAATGTCGGATTGAAATGAACATCGCTGTTATTAGAGCAGTTAATCGTTAGCATAAGCACGGCTAACGCTAATATAATGAGCATTAGAATGAAGTTTCTTTATTAACTATTTAATGCTCCTATAACTTTTATTAGGGTAAAAAAAACAGGAGGACATGATGATATTTACTATTTTTACACACCAGAGGCTTGAATTGTGAATCTAAAATATGCGTGTTAGAGAATGAACAAATGGTTAACATTGTTTGTGTCATATCAGTCAGAAAAGCAGTTCTGGGCTTTTTTTTTTTTTTAGCCAACTTAGTTGTTATTCTTGGTTGAATAACTCTAGAAGGTTTTAAAAGCCCTTTAAAATTAAACATGTACACAGTTTGGATTAAATGAAAGTATAGTCAAATGTTTTAATTAGCATGTTTTTGTGTTTTGCTTTGGTACCGAGATCCGTGGATTTTCATTGGTATTGGTACCGAATACTGAAATTTTGGTACCGTGACAACACTACTCGCTTATTAACAGTGACTTGCTGCCACCTACTGGCGGTTTTAATTTCACATTTATAGCATCTATTCAACGTTTTATGATTAATATATCAAAACATTATTCATGCATTTGTAATTGCAGGTTAAATGCATTCATGTCCTGCATTAAACAGCGTTTAAATACATCTAAATGCCACTTCAGACGCAGCTCCTGTGTTTCCTCTGCGTTGCAAAGATGAATTTTGTTGATACTGATTTCATTTGGTACCAGCACAATAACACACTCAGCAAAATATCGTCTAATTATCATTATCGGTAAAATCCAAGGAAATAGAGATATTATTTTTTGTCAGTATCGCACACCCCTAACGCTTCCAGACAAACGCACTCCCTCAATCACTCACTTTGTGCGGGCAGGCTATCGTCCGAGGCGCGTCATCCTCCTTGATCTTCCTCGGCTTCATTCTAGATCAACACAAGCACATCAGAGATCAGTTACCCAGCATGCTCTCTGCATACCAGAGGACATTCAGATCACTTCCACCCGTGACCCCAGACACTCTCCAGTGACCGATTACAAGCCCTCAGGTGTGAGATTCAGTCGAAGACTCACCGAACGGGACTGCGAGCAAAACCAGCTCCGCTGTGACTGAAGGGGCTGAGAAATAAAACAACTAACACAGTAAACGTCTCGTCAAAACACCGCAGCACTGAACACATCTTACAAAGACACTGAACATGGATAAAAACAAAAGGATATTTTTACAGGAAGAACAATGAAACTAACACAGCCATCACATGATCCCAAACACACACACACACACACACACACACACACACACACGGTCAGATACAAACTTCTTTATTTGTTTTCAGTGGTGTTGTATAAAAATACTCATTCAGTTACATCAGATAGTTGTTGGACCATTAGGGAAACATCTTGATTGCCTATGATTTTAATCAATTACTGAGTTGTTAAAAGTTTTATGAATTGATTCATTGATTAGACATGCTTTTTTATTATATTTGGTTTAATTAAACCATCAAAATGCAGACCAGGCAAAAAAAAAATAAAAAATCAATCAAACAAACAAAAAAACTGACATTTAAAATAAAATAAAAAAAACAACAACTTTTTTTTTTTTAAATTAAACATTTAATAATTCGTTGTTAAATTGTATACGTTTCATAATTTCAATTAATTTGGCATGCTTTTTGATTACTAACATTTAATTTAAACATTAAAACAGAAAAAAAAAGGATTTCAACAGCCCTAAAACATCTACTTTAACAATTTTTGCTTGCAAAATACACAATATAATACTAATAAAACCAATGAAAGAAAATTTAAGGAATAAATTGAAAACTATGTCAATATGACCTCTAAATGTAAATATCTTGTATCAGCAATGCTCTGATCTTTCGCTATAACAGTTTGCTATTAGCTATTAATAAAAAATAAAAAAAAACAGCTCAAATGGCTTGAATATCTCTGATCCAAACACTGTGATATGGAAATAGCTTTTACTGCACCTTCTGCTCACACTGCAAAAAAATAAGTGAAGTCTTGTTTTCCAGTGCAAATAAAAGTGGAGTCAGAAAAATCAACTTAATTCAAAGCAAATCAGGTTCTTATTCCCTATTGGCAGATATTTGTTCTTGTTTTAATCATAAACTAGCTTCATTTTGTTCAGTTTCTCGGAAAACAAGACTTCATATATATATATATATATATATATATTTTTTT
>NW_015547735.1:809342-810666 GCF_001515605.1 Sinocyclocheilus anshuiensis
TATATATATCTTCATATATATATATATATATATATAGTTTTTTTTTTAATATCTTGATATCTTGCCATTAATAAACATTAATGATTTCTCACAAGCATTTTACATTTTTTTATCAATCCAGGAAAATATTCCAGATAAATTTATAAAAATAGGCTATCGTACAATATTGATATTTATCACGATATTCATTTACCATTAATGGGGAAGGAAAAGCTTTCCACGTTTGTTAGAACTTGAGAATGAACGTAAACATAACTCATAGCTACGTTTTAATTTAGGGCCCCATGAAATGCATTTCATTTTCCCCTTAACTCTGTTTTCCATTTGATTTCTTATGGATTCTGTGTTTTATGATTCAGTAAATTTATCATAAAAAATGGTGTCTAGTGAAATAAATTAATAAAACATTAACAATTTAAAATATTTTAAAATGTAATCAAATGAAAATCAATTTACAGCAAAAGATTGCATTTTTTTATTTTATTTCATCAGACATGATGCCGCACAACAGAACTGTATAAATTAATAATAATAAAAAATAGCTTGGTTGTATGATATTCCTTAAAAAGAATAATAGTATTATTATTACTTTGAGAATTGCATTGTAGTTTACAGTAGTAATATATTCAGTCATAATTCAAGTTAAACCGGACTTTTATTTTGACGGTTTGTCGCGAAGGTCTTTCAGTTTTAGTTTCAGCGTGTATTTGACGGTCATTTTCTCAAATGGAACTGCATAAGGCTGGTGAAGTGAGCTCTGGAGATGAAGAGCATGTGTTCATGTCCTCATATATTGAGACGCAGACGCTAAAAACACCGCGAGTCACGTGTGTTTGAGTTTGTGTATCAGACGAAACTCCCAGAACATGCAGACTTATTAGCGACATGCACTGACTGGCTGCTGTAACATTTAATTCTGTTGTGTGATAGGATGTTAGATTAATCCATATCGAGTAAAAATGTCCAGAGCTTATCATCATTAACATAAATGTTATCATAATTTCGATATGATATAATTTATCACCTGGCGCTAGTTTAGGCTATATAAAGAACGTGCTTGGCGGTCGACTCAGAGACTCATGCGGGCACTACGATGGTGAGCACTGGGCTAGCGAACACTACAGAAGACGACTGTTAATCATCAGCTCCAGTGCCGTCGATGGTAAAGTGCGTACCGTAGTCTTTTTGACGCGATCGACCCGAGTTCCCCGCCTTTTGCCAAACTTTTTTTCCTCCCTTTTCAAATCTCAAATGTGAGCCTGGAGCACAAAAGCAGTCTTAAGTCGCTGGGGTATATTTGTAGCAATAGCCAACGATACATTGT
>NW_015547735.1:810757-816625 GCF_001515605.1 Sinocyclocheilus anshuiensis
ATTTTGATTTTTTTGCACCCTCAGATTCCAGATTTTCAAATATTTGTATCTCAGCCAAATATTGTTCTATCATAACAAACCATACATCAATGGAAAGATTATTATTCAGCTTTCAGATGATGCATAAATCTCAATTTCGAGAAATTGACCCTCATGACTGGTTTTGTGCTCCAGGGTCACATTTGAAAAGGGAGGAAAAAAAGTTTGGCAAAAAGAACATCTGAAGAAGTTTGTGTTTAATTTCTGACCCTGAAGTACACACCTACTGAAAACAAACACTGAATTCTGTTGGCTTTATGGGGTAATGGGGCAGTAAAGGTGAGCGTCTCTGACCTGGCGAACTCCGCCAGCTGCTTCGGGTCCGACAGGTCGATTCCCGGGATTCCGCCGGGCGGCAGCTTCTTTCCCGTCATGTACTCGGAAAAATCCGGAGGAGAGTTCTCCCCGATGACCTGCTCCTCCACCACCGTCTCGTGATCGATGTCCTTCTTGTCATCTGAAACACAGACAGCTTCAAATGAGTTAAAGGGTTAGTTCACCCCAAAAATGAAATGTGACATCAGTGGTTCAACCGTAACTTTACGAAGCTACGAAAATACGTTTTGTGCGCAAAGAACACAAAAATAACGACTTTATTCAACAATTCGTCTCCTCCGCGTCACCCTATAGCGCCATTTTGGAGAGTATCACATACAAAAACAACGTATGCAAAGCATATACACGGATACGTTGTTTACGTTCAGATCAAAGCTTAAACAACGTAAACAGTGTACGGTGTACGCGTACGGTGCTGCTGACACAGAACAGCATACGTTGTTTACATATAATGTCCTAACTACACGCAACGCCACAAGATTCCAGTGACAAGCGAAGCGACAACATCAATCAAATATCGCAGCCAATCAGAAGCGTGTGTGGGCGGGCTCTCTGGAAGCGCACTGCACTCGCAACGAACTGGATACGTTTATGATCCAATTCATAAATATTAAACATTTTAACATTATAACTACATAAATGTACATATTGAGTGACTGATACTCTTTGTTGTGGGATACGCTTGTTGGATCACAGTTTTATCGTACATGTTTGTTTTAATTTATTTTTGACATCTGAGGTAAACTATCTGTTGCTGTTTTCAGTACGGCTATAAATGTCTGGCAAAATGATATTCAAACTCACTCTTAGCATTGAATACAGCACATAACCAGTACCTGAGATTATCACGGTCATAGTTTGTATGTTGTTGATCCAGCCGCGACGTCGCGGAAATAGAAACCGTTTCTAAAATAGAAATTTTGCATGTCGCCGTCGCGGTTAGTTAGGACAAAAACTCTGATTAACATTTTTATCGCGTGTCGCGGCGTCGCGTCGCGTGCAGTTAGGACACGGTGTAACGCTTTAATAGACAACAACAGTTCCAAACGCTAAATTAAAATAAACAAGAGTCACACCTTGATGGATATTTAAATCCAAAGTGGCGCGCGATCGCTTCCCGCTTTGAAGCCGAAATTCAAAACCCGCGTTTAACGGGTTTTAACGGTCGCTCTCGCCTAGCGGCCTACACGCGGCAGCCGCAGCGCTCTCGCGCCATCTCCAATCCGCCGCGCCGTCGCCATCTTTCCAGGGCCGCCATACTGGACTCGGTGAACATGGCGGCGCCCATAGACAGCCCAAAACATGGCCTCCGTTCAAAACAAACACGGTGCGGAGAGCCGCAGAGAGGACCGAGCACGGAGCGGACAACGCCCTACCTGCCGAGGGACTCCGCGGGAATCGAGACTCACCCGAAGCCCACATCGTGACGGAGAACTCGCCCTCCAGAGTCTTGATCTGCACCTGCTTCTGCTCCCATTTCCTTCCGCAGGCCTCCGCCGCGCTCAGGTAGCTCTTCTTGCCCGATTTCTTGCCCCCCAACGCCGCTCTCTTCCCCAGCCGCCCCGCGGAGCTCCTGCCCGCGACTGTCAGCAGCGTCTGCCCGATGTAGTGCTCCTCGGCGGGCACCGGGATGAGGATCCGCTCCTCGAAGTCGTCTTCCCCGCGGAGCTCCGACTCGTCGCCGCCGACCACCTCCTCGCGGGTCTGGACCAGGATCACCTCCTGGTGCTGGTGGAGCTGGCTCAGGTCGTCTGTGACCAGCGGCTGCAGCGCGATCATGGGCTGCTGCTCGTCGTCATCGATCACCGTGGTCTCGATGGTCTCCACCTCGATCTCGTGCAGCTCCACGAGCTCCGCGGGCATCTCCGAGCCGTCCGCCTCGATGTACAGCGTCTCGCCGGATGCCATGTTCGCAGAGTCCGCTGTCTGTGGCGTTCAACGCTCGCTCGCTCGCGACGCTCTCTCCCTCTCACACACACACTCCGATAACACAAATAACGCTCCACTGCAGGGTTGCCAGGTCTCCACGACAAAACCCGCCCAACTGCTGCTCAAAATCGCGTTTCGAGGGGGCTCCCCCAGTAAAGATAGCGTTCTGGGGGGTAAAATGCACGTTTTTGGCGAGGTTCACTTGGTACAATTCGCATCGCAGGGGCTAAATATGAGTGATGTTATGTTCAACACCAAAGCTATCAAAAACAACACATTTCACATTGAAGCACTGTATAGGAGCTTGATTCGTTTTGCCAGAAGCACGTGATCTATGACGTCCTACGCTTCGTTCGCCTGAAAACCACGTGACTGCTTCAGAATCAGGTTCAAACGAAGCGAACCGCAGCGAAGGCGTTATTCGTGTTAATGACCTCTAGATGGCGACAGAACAAACCGTGTTGAGAAGCTTCGAGCAATCCGATAAAATAGTGTTCAGAACGCTTCACTTCGCCATCGCTAGTAAATATCGCTTCAACCAATGTTACAACAATGTTAGTTAGAGTAGCCAAATTACGCGGGAAAACCGCAGACTTGGCAACACATTGAATTCACGTCGCCACGACGCTCCGCTGCCAGATCTCGCGAGAGGAGAGCCGATGACTGTACCTGTGTGTAAATACACTATATGTGACCCTGGAGCACAAAACCAGCCATAAGGTTTATTTATATTTATGAATCATCTGAAAGCTGAATAAATAATCTTTCCATTGATGTATGGTTTGTTAGGATAGGACAATATTTGAAAATCTGGAATCTGAGGGAGCAAAAAAATATAAATATTGAGAAAATCATCTTTAAAGTTGTTCAAATGAAGTTCTTAGCAATGCATATTACTAATCAAACATTAGGTTTTGATATATTTACGGTAGGAGATTTACTAAATATCTTCATGGAACATGATCTTTACTTAATATCCTAATGATTTTTTTTTTTTTTTTTGCGTTTGTAGTTTTTTCCTCATGTATGATATTTTTAAATTTCCAAATTGAGAATAAATGGCACATTACTGAAATTATTAATTTGTTAATTATTTTATTTTCACAGAATTAAATTACACAAAATGTAACTTCGATCATGATTTAGTTATATGATGTTATTTTTGTTTTGTTTTTCTCATTCAAGTTATTTCTAAACTGAAAATATATATCACCAGAATTCTTGATATATTAGTGTATTATTTTGTGTTAATTGTGCTTAGGTTATTTAAAATTACATTAATAATTTAAAATTAAAATATTATTAGTATTATACATTTATATTAATATGGTAAGCTGTTTGAATATTTAAAAATAAATATAAATAGCATTTCTAAACAGAAAATAAATGTCACCAGAAACTCCTGTAATTAACACATTATTTTAAAATCCAGATTTACATTGTGTATTAATAATTAATTAATAATGTTAAATATCAAATCAAAATATTACAGACTTGCTATTAAAATACAATTATGATGATAATATGCTAGTCTGTGGGTTTTTTCTGAAAATAAATGTCAGTGAAAAATGAAAGTGTCCATCAGTTTTTGTTTAAACAGAGACGGATGTATTTCTGTCGTTTATGAACCGCGTGTTCCTGTCATGACATTATTCTCCGTATTATCACACGCATGCAGATCAAACACACGGCTCCGTCATCCAACACATCCTTTATTTCACGTCTTTTTAAACGTCATGTATATCTTTTATTAATATTATTTTTTTCAAACCAGGAAGCACTTGGTCAAAAACAGAAATCATAAAACAGAACAATACTTCATGTCCTCGCAGCCGATAAACACTTGATTAACAACATGATCACAAATACTCTGGTGTGTGATGTTTGTTCGTCAGATAATAACTCGAGAACCGCCTACGCAGCTTCAGACGTGTTTAAAACCCTCCTTCAGATCAAACACATCATTGTGGCAAAAAGGAGAAAACTCTTAAAAAAGAGAGGAATGTGCTCATGATGAATCTTAAGGAAAATTAAAACAGTAAAAATACAAAAGGCTAACGCTGAAGTAATGTGCAATGATATTATTATTATTATTATCAATTCCTACGTCTACCTCTACCTACATGAAAACACTACTACTATAACTACACCTATAATAATAATAATAATAATGATGATGATGCAGACAACATAAAAGGACTCCAGATGTTTGTTCTATTTTCTTCAGTTTCTGCAAAAGACTTTGAAAAGACTGCCACTAAAATCAGTGTACACCAGGAACAGTAAGATCAGTGCAAGTGTCCCTGCTTCATCAACCGTTCCTCGACGTTGCAGACGTGTTAAAACGAGCACGCCATGAGTCCGTGTGCTTTAATACGGCGGTAACGTCCGGCTCTCGTGGCTACAGCTTGGGCTCTCGGAGGAGATGGACATTATGTGGTGCTGATTCTGCTGAGCTCATGTCTAATGGCTGGAAATAAAGCAGAACGCAGTCATTCAAGTCACGCGTGCATTACCTAATACAGAAGATACACAACAGACTGTCACGTGTTATGCATTTGGCTGCTGCGTTTATCCAAAGCAGCTTACACCGCATTTAAGATGCACAGGACAATAAACCAGCACAACATACCATCAATGATCTCGTCCTTCACCTTGTGCAATTCACGAACCACTTCTTCCAAGATTTCCTGTCAATTAAAACATCGTCTGCATTTAAAGCAATTCAAACGGTTATTATAGTCAACTAAAACTGAAACCAAAATTAACAGTATAAAAAAAACATTATAAAATTAAAATAAAATATAGAATAAAATATAAATATTTCAGCTATTTGCTATCAGCTATTTATTTAAACTATATATATATATATATATATATATATATTTATTTATTTATATCACATTTAAATGACTAAACTATTAACTCAAATTAAAATCTAAAATTAAATTCTTAATATATGAATAAAACCTATAATAGTATGTTGATGGTCATCTTTACCTGCTTCATTCTGTCGAAGTCTAAGGCGTCTGAGTCGCTGATGCTGCCCACGGTTCGAACCCTGAACACGGACACAAGCACTGCATTCATCACATCATCATAACATCACATCATCATAACATCACATCATAACATCACATCATCATAACACATCATCATAACATCACATCACATCATCGTAACATCACATCATAACATCACATCATATCATAACATATCATCATAACATCACATCACATCATCATAACATCACATCATATCATCATAACACATCATCATAACATCACATCACATCATCATAACATCACATCACAATAACACATCATCATAACATCACATCATATCATAACATCACATCGCCATAACATCACATCATAACATCACATCACATCATCATAACATCACATCATATCATCATAACACATCATCATAACATCACATCACATCATAACATCACATCACATCATCATAACACATAACACATACATCACATCATATCATCATAACATCACATTGCCATAACATCACATCACATCATCATAACTCATAACAATCATAACATCA
>NW_015547735.1:818749-827644 GCF_001515605.1 Sinocyclocheilus anshuiensis
CATCATCATAACACATCATCATAACATCACATCACATCATCGTAACATCACATCATAACATCACATCATATCATAACATATCATCATAACATCACATCACATCATCATAACATCACATCATCATAACATCACATCATATCATCATAACACATCATCATAACATCACATCACATCATAACATCACATCACATCATCATAACACATCATCATAACATCACATCATATCATCATAACATCACATTGCCATAACATCACATCACATCATCATAACATCACATCATATCATCATAACATCACATCGCCATAACATCACATCACATCATAACATCACATCATCATAACACATCATCATCATAACACATCATCATAACATCACATCATAACATCATCATAACATCACATCATAACATCACAGATCACATGATCGAGCGATTTACAGTATGTCCTGCCACACATTTACACAAATGTTGTTTTTTGCTAATTTTTAAAAGATCAAATTAAATTAATTTTATAATATTACGCACACTTAAATTATCAGTAACTTATGAAAGCTTGTTTCTGCCACAGGATAAAATTTTTAAAAGGTAATTAACTTTTTTGTCTCAGAATTCTTTTTTTCCCTTTGCAATTCAGACTGGGTTTCCATCTCGCCATTTTTCTGTTTTGTTTCCATCATGGAATAAAAAGTACTAAATGATAACTCTGACTTTTTATCGCTATTCCTCAGAATTGAGAGAAAATGAAAGTGAGATAAAAAGTCACAATTACCTTGTTATTGTTTATTTCATGGCAGAAATAGGCTTCCATACTACCTTGAATTAACACTTCAGTATAATGAAGTTTCATGTTTTAATAGTGAATAATACATTCTGGTAATAAAATAAAAAGTTTGCTTATTTGCATATCAATACATAATTAATGTATGCATTAATCATTCTTATTAGTGCTGATTAAGTGCAGCTAGAATTAATAATAAATATGATTCATTGATCAGTTCTTTTTATTTTATTACAAAAGTGTGTGTTTCATTCATACTCGAAGCCGGAGGGCGCTCTCGCGCAGAAAGTCGTACCAGGAAATCCCTAATATGGACAAAAGCGTCCAGCTATCGCTGTATGAAACAGTTGTTTACTTTTCACAGAAAAACAGAAACGTTTGGAAACATGAAGACATTAAACATATGATTGCGACAATATATGGTTTATTTGTGTTTGTCAAGTCATCTCCGGGTAATAAATAAAGTATATGAACAATGCAGTGCTAATTGATAGCATTCATTACAGTATAGAAACTATTCTGCCTTATTATGTGATAAAAAATGGTTATTGTCCAGCAGTTATCTGATTTCTAAGTCAATTAAAAGCTAGAAATAAGAGAAAAATTAAAGTTGCCTATACACTACCAGTCAAAAGTTTTTGGACAGTAAGATTTTTAATGTTTTTAAAGAAGTCTCTTCTGCTCACCAATTTATTTGATCCAAAGTACAGCAAAACAGTAAAATCTTGAAATATTTTCACTATTTAAAATAACTGTTTTCTATTTAAATGTATTTTAAACTGTAATGTATTTCTGTGATGCGCAGCTGTATTTTCAGCATCATTACTCCAGTCTTCAGTGTCACATGATCTTCAGAACTCATTCTAATATGCTGATCATGTGACACTGAAGACTGGAGTAATGATGCTGAAAATACAGCTGTGCATCACAGAAATACATTACATTTTAACAGATATTCACATAGAAAACAGCTGTTTTAAATAGTAAAAATATTTCACAATTTTACTGCTTTTGCTGTACTTTGAATCAAATAAATGCAGGCTTGGTGAACATAAGAGACTTCTTTAAAAACGTTAAAACATTTTTGACTGGTAGGTTATATATTACAGAAATGTTATATTGTAATGTTATATATATATATATATATACATGTCTGTCCCCCTCACTTCTGAAATGATGGCTACGCCTCTGCCAGTATGTGTGCAGAGAACCTGGATTGTGTTTCTGACCTGGACACCAGCGAGGATCTCTCGGCTGAACTGGCTCGGTCCCACGGCTTCTTCACTGCATCTGCAGAACGACACACAGCACACCTGAGCTCACCTGAGAAACACACTTACTGCACTGCTCTCATTCAGATGCACAAGTACCTGCGGCGTTCTGTCCACGAGACGCGCGATCCTCCTGAAACACATCACAATCAGCCTTTCACACACATACTGACTCAAAGTCCACAACCCTACTGAAAAATAAACACTTTAATGTATCTAAAATACATTTATTTAATGCCAAGTATACTACAAATACACGTTTATGTACTAAATAAAATGTCCTGCAATTGTACTTTTAGTACACTAAACTGGTATCTGCTAAATTGAAACAACTAATTTTGTACTTTAATTGTGCATACTATATACTTGTAATAATACTTAGTATACTTGATTGTGCTAAAGTGGAACTATTGCAAGTACACTTTAAATATTTTGCGTTTAAAGATCATACAATCCTCATCAAAAGTGACATTAAAACACATTTTAGACTTAATATTAAGAAAAGTGCATTGTGCACAAGTAATATTCCAAGTAAAGTTTAATTATAATTTTTATATCCGCAAGTCTCAAGTTATCTGTCAGTAAATATGTTAATAGATTTGAACTATACTTCGTATGAAATAAATGTATTTTAAATATATTACGTTTTCACGTATCGTCTTCATTAAGTGTTTTGTTTTTATTGTGAAATTATTTATATATAGGGCTGCACATATGTACATACATTATTATTATTGTTTTAACTAAAATGAAAATATTAATATATTACAGTTGTAAATTGCAATTGTCCTGTGAAATAATAAATATATAATTATAGGTCTAATGATTATTTTATTTTACACTGCAAGCTACAATATTAATATTTGTGTCTTACATTCTTCACTTTCTCATGTTCAAATCTTCAGACAATGTAAAAAATCTATTCAGATCAATAATGTGTATCTGTAATGTGTGTGCACATATTAATTTTAATTTTAAAAAATGTAATTCCTTGTTTTTAGTTGTGATTTTTTTTAATGATTATTTTTATGTAAAGCACTTTGAATTACCATTGTGTAAGAAATGTGCTATATAAATAAACTAAAAAAAAAACTTTTTAAAAACGTACTTAAAAAGCGATCACAATTAGCTGCTAAACATGAAGCAAGCAAACACACGGTGATCTCCATCAGCTCTGTACTCACGCTTGGGCTTTCTCCGTCCTTCTTCTCATCTGCTGCTTTCCGTCTGTGATCAGAAGTAAAGTGTGTGTGTGTTTAATCATTTGTGTTTATTATCAGTGTGCATTACGTGTGGTGTCGCTCATCATAACCCATCGTTTAGGCAAGCACATGGTACCCACTGAATAAAAATAAAACAAGCTAATTGCGAGTTTTATCTCACAATTCTTACGCTAACTCTGACTTCTCACAATTCAGAATTGTGAGATATCATGAACTCTAATTGCGATTATAAAGTCCAATTCTGAGGGGGAAAAAAGTCTATTTTCTTACAGTCGCGAGTTTATAACTCACAATTCTGACTATATAACTCACAATTGCGAGAAAAAAGTCAGAATTTAGAGTTCATATCACGAAATTCTGAGAAAAAAGTCAGAACTGCGAGACGTAAACGTGCAATTACGAGAACAAAAGTCAGAATTGTGAAATTAAAAGTCCAATTACCGGTTTTTTTTTGTTCGACGCTGGAAAAAGGCTTCCAGATAAAATATGTTTTACAAAACTGAACTTGTATATAACGTGATCGTAATTTAGTAAAAACATTTTAAGTTACTAATTACAACGCTTTCATGTGCATAGTTATTCAAACAGCACATAAATTATATACAAAGAACATTTACATTATCAAAGAACGCTCAAAAAACTCCCCCGTTCCCAAAAAACGAATCTCTTCCTTACATCGTACGTACATTTCCACTTTGTTGTTTATGACGCGCTCAACACAACTCATCTGGACGCCTCTGATTGGCCATCGCATTCATAAGCTCAACAGAATCGCGTGTGATTGGATATAATGCGGAACGCTGTAAAAACACATAATTTGATGCACCATCTAAATTTAATGCTGCAATTGACACTTTTCATTTCATTTCCACTTTATCCGTGACATCCTTAATAGATTTAGTTTAATTGTACAGGGCCATTTTTGCCCCGAGCCCCTGTTAATTCCAGACCCGTGGCCAGAGGAAGGCTAAGTATCTCTGACCTGCGAGCGAGCAGCGCGTTCATCTCCTCCATCAGGCCTCCGCTTCCGCCGCTGCTCCGGTTGGCTTCGTTTTTGGCTCCGGACGCAGAGCTTTCCTCCGTCTGCAGACAATCATCAACACAAACACATTATCTGATGATCCGACTCTTTTTGTTTTACTACGTTCATTGATATTATTGGCCTCTTTGGGAATGTTTTTTTCATGTGAGATGTGAGAAAGTGTTTTTGGACGCGATTAATCGTTTGACAGCACTAATAAATATAAATATTTTATATATAAATCTAACATTTTTCCTTAATATATACGGTATGTGTGTGTATCTATATATACATAATAAATATACACAGTACACACACATATAGTATGTAAACATACACTTTTATTTTGGATGCGATTCATCGCGATTAATTGTTTTGCAGCCCTGGATTCGTTATAATTAATCAGTCAAAAAGACTCACAAACAGTCTCAAACTCATCAGTGTAATGACAGAGAATATGATATATGACATACAGAAATGCCATAGAGGATCCGTTTGTGGCTCCTAAAGAACCTTTCAGTGATCAGTTTCTTAAAAGAACCATTTATTTCTTAGAGTAAAGAACATTTTAATCACCTGAAGAAACGTTTTTCACTATAATGAACCCTTAGCGGTTCCACGGATGTTAAAGATTCTCAACCTTAATTTTTGTGTAGTAGAAATAACTATATATGACATTTTCAGTGAACATTTTTTTTTATTATAAAATACAATCTGAAGAGGATTTTGATCATGTTTGCAGCCTGCCGTTGTCTGGAAATGATTCTGCTAAACATCTTTGGTTTGGGTTCGGTCATAGAGTCGGTTCCAGAAGCAAAAACTCCATTTGTTTTAACTATAACTTATAAACCATTAAAGACAGACCTACCATGAGCTACAAGGTCGCTATTTGATTGTATATGCTCTCGTTGAAGTCGTGTGTTCACGTAAATTCAACTTATTTTTTAAATAACTGCATTTAACAGCTAACAGCTCTAACCCTAACCGACGTCGCTACAATTCTTCTGGATTGAGTCTGTCTCAGTTTGTTCTGTTTCTTCATGTGACTCCAGACAGACTGATGATGATCAGATCAGATCTCTGTGTGCAGCACCAACATCTCACTGCATTATTACAATTAATGGCTAAATGAATGTTTGGAAATGTAAACTGATATTTCCTACTGACACACTACAGCAACAGATAGAAATAACTGACTTAAAACCATTTTTAGCTGCTGAGAATACTAGTGTTCTGATCATTTTGGCCACCACTGTAACTCTCAAACAAACTCTTTTTAAAGATCTTTATGGGAAAAATGAATGTGAAAACACTTCTTGAAGCATGAGACGATGTCGCACCCGTTGCACACGGCGCAGTTTGGCTCCGGCGATCATGGCGGCGAGACCCGTGGGGGTGTGGCTATCGTCCTGGGCGTGGCCCCCGTACCCGCCCACAGGCAGAGGAGGTGGGGGAGGGGGCGGAGCTCCAGCAGAAGGGGGCGGCGGCCCGGGCGGGGGAGGGGGACAGGGTCCGCCCATCGACAGAGGAGGCGGAGCCACAATGGGAGGAGCTACAGACAGCACCGCAGGGTGACCCTGAAACGGGGAACCTGGGAAAACACACACAAATCACTCATTACTACAGCGCTTCACAGTTAATGAGGCTTTAACTGTTAGAGCAGCTCTACAGAAGACAACAGTGTCATTATTCAGATCAGTGTTTCAGTCGTTGCGTCTGACCTGAGTTGGACGATCGTCTCTCCCGCTCGATATGCGCCTGCATCTGCTGCTGCTGCATTTCCATTTGCCTGCGGAGATTAAATACACACATAAACACACAATGACATACCCATCATGCACTGCACACAGACCTCACTCACACACTAACGGTCAAGAGGTTTAATGTTTCTGAAGAAGTCTCTTCTGCTCACCAAGGCTGCATTTATTTGATCAAAAATACAGTAAAATTGTGAAATTTTATTACAATTTCAAACAGCTGTTTTCTGTGTGAATCTCTGTTAAACTGTAATTTATTTCTGTGATGCGCAGCTGTATTTTCAGCATCATTACTCCAGTCTTCAGTGTCACATGATCTTCAGAAATCATTCTAATATGCTGATTTGCTGCTCAAGAAACATTTCTGATTATTATCAATGTTGAACACAGTCGCGCTGCACAATATTTGTGTGGAAACCGTGATACATTTTATTTTTCAGGATTCACAGATGAATAGAAAGTTCAAAAGAACAGCGTTTATTTGAAATAGAAATGTTCTGTAACATTGTAAATGTCACAAATGTGTTGGGAAGGTTACTGTGGAAATGTAACAGGTTACAGATTAAAAGTTAAAATGTAACAAGTAGTGTAACTATTTCAGTTACTTTATTAATGTAACTGATTACATTTGATTACTTTTTAATTACTTTACTAAATTTCTAACAAATGTTTTGTCCTTTTGAAACATGTAAAGCAGGCAGGAATAACCTAACAGAACTCAACACTGATTACTGTCAGACTTCTCAAAATCCTTCTTCACTTTAATTAAGATGATAATAGTTTAATTTTAAAGCACAGCCGCCACAATATCAGTCTTTAGCAGCTCTTTTACTTTGAGATCGTTCTGAGGTTAAATACAGATTTAAAACTAACACACAATATAGTTTAATAGCTATGATACTGTTTCTGAAATCAAATCTTTGCACAGTTGACAGAAACACTGGCATCTAACAACGGCTTGGAAAAAACTGTTCATCTTAAAAAATAACGCATAAACATAAACCCAAACAGGAAATAAAACAGTTATTGAATAAGCATGTGTCCTAAACTCCTGAAATATTAGTGTCTCATATATTAAAGCAGTCAATGCAATTTATGAAATAAATCAATTAAATCTGTTTGTGTGTGAAAATATTTAGACGTAACCCTCTTTGTAATCGCTAACATTTTCATAATTAACTGTAATTTAATTACACATTTTTTTCTCAGTAACTGTAACTGATTACAATTATTTTGTAATTAAATTACGTAATTGAGTTACATGTAACTAGTTTCTCCCCAACACTGCTTTTGAGTTGTTTCATATCTGATCTAATAATGAGTCTGACAGCGACATGATGAGAATCGATCAGATGCTCTTGAGTTTCCTGATGCGGGAAGCATATGGGAGCTGCATAGTGTGAGATGTGGAATTTTCCAGATGCATGATGGGACAGCAGAACAGCTGATGCTTCCTGTGACCAGCAGAGGGCGACTGTGTGTGTTTCACTGACCGCATCAGAGCAAAAACAGCTGTGCTGATTCATTAATCAGTGGAAATTAACACTTCTATTCATCTATGATGCATTCAATTGATCTAAAGTGTCAGTAAATACATTCGTAATGTTACAAAAGATTCTATTTCAAATAAATGCTGTTCTTTTGAACTTTCTGTTCATCTGTGAATCCTGAAAAAATAAAATGCATCACGGTTTCCACAAAAAAAATTGTTTTCAACATTGACAAGACAGTGTCCATATATCAGTGAGATCAGTTTGGTAAATATATGCTGTTCTGAACAACACCCTGCTCTTTTATTGGGATCTAGTTAAAGACTCGTGTGTGAATGTGATTTATACAGTACGGTTCATTTCTAGTGAGATATCACAGCAGTGTGTGTTTGTGCGGCTTACCGTCTCTGGACCTCCAGCTCTTCTGAACTCGGCCCGTTCTGGACTGGACGCTGAACAGCTGGACCTGAAAGAGACCATGAACAGTTTGAGGAACATGACAGCATCATCATGTGTGTCAGATTCAGTGTCTGTGTGAGTGTGTGTGTGTGTGTCTGTGTGAGTGTGTCTGTGTGTGTGTGTGTGTGTGTGTGTGTGTGTGTGTGTGTGTGTGTGTGTGTGTGTGTGTGTCTGTGTGTGTGTGTGTGATATTCTGCAAATCTGCATTCATGTTTATTCAAAAATCTACAAAATATCTTTGTAAATGTTGAAACTTTTAACTATATATATACAGTATCTGTTATGACAACTCTGGGAGGGATTGGCATGGTAATGTACATGACAATGTTAATGTATTTGGTCTTGGCGGAATAGATCTGCTACGCTGCTGCGGCACTTGCTACTGCCAAGACATCCACGACATGCTGCTGTGAGCATGTAAGAAATTGCTGCTGCAAATATAACATACATGAAATAACCCCCCACAAAGCAGGAGACATAGAAGGTACAATACAAGGTTCCGAAGAGCCATGTGAACTGCATACTGCATGTACTATGTGTGCCTGGGCTACCGACCCGACCAGCACACGTTGCACGAGCACATTTCTCCGAACTCCGAACTCCATAATGCATTTCACTCGGAACTAACTGTTACAGCCGTAGATAGTTATCTTCAGCGTCTCCCGCAACACTGTCATTGATATGACTGCGATAAGCGTGTGCTTCTGACGCTGCATGCAGCTGAAATCAAACTGGGATAATATATGGCGAACCCCCGTTGAAATGCATACACAAGAATGCTTATTTCATTCAACCTGTTTAACCTGTTTCACTATCAGCGTGTCCTCAGAGCGATTACATATGCTCTAAACTGCGTTTTGCTCCAGCTGTATAAACACAGATGCTAAATGCTGCTGC
>NW_015547735.1:828634-901883 GCF_001515605.1 Sinocyclocheilus anshuiensis
TCGAACTACACTACCCATAATGCATTTCCCTCGGAACTAACTGTTACGCCATAGATGATCTTCAGCATCTCCCGCAACACTGTCATTGATATGACTGCGATAAGCACGTGCAGCTGAAATCAACCACACACTCATCACAATGAAAACACCGACCTTAGAAATAACGAACGTGAACACTGGGATAATCGCGGATTTATATGGCGAACCCCCGTTGAAATGCATACACAAGAATGCTTATTTCATTCAACCTGTTTCATGTCCGTTACTATCAGCGTGTCCTCAGAGCGATTACATATGCTCTAAACTGCGTTTTGCTCCAGCTGTATAAACACAGATGCTAAATGTCTACACTACCAGTCAAGAGTTTTTGAACAGTAAGATTTTTAATGATTTTTTAAGAATTCTCTTCTGCTCACCAAGCCTGCATTTATTTCATCCAAAGTACAGCAAAAACAGTAAAATGTAAAAAATATTTTTACTATTTAAAATAACTGCTTTTTGTTTGAATATCTGTTAAACTGTAATGTATTTCTGTGATGCGCAGCTGTATTTTCAGCATCATTACTCCAGTCTTCAGTGTCACATGATCTTCAGAAATCATTCTAATATACTGATTTGCTGCTCAAGAAACTTTTCTGATTATTATTATTATTATGTTGAAAACAGCGAGTATAATGTTTCTTTTATGAAAGTTCAGAAGAACAGCATTTATCTAAAATAGAAAGTTTTTGTAACATTATAAATGTCTTTATCATCCCTTTTGATCAATTTAAAGCACCTTTGCTAAATAAAAATATTAATTTCTGAAGATCCTGTGACACTGAAGACTGGAGTAATGATGCTGAAAATACAGCTTTGATCACAGAAATAAATTACAGTTTAACAGATATTCATATAGAAAACAGCTGTTTTACATTCTAATAAAATTTCACAATTTTACTGTTTGTACTACTGTATTTGTGATCAAATCTTTAATTCAAATCTAATGACTCCATTCTTTTGACCGCTGGTGTGTGTCAGTCAGTAGGTAAGTTCACATTAACTGCAGCGTTCATGACAGAAACACACGTTTGCGAGGCATGTAAGCAGTGATCCGGGCCGAGTGTCCAGTGAATCGGTCAGTGACCGCGGCTCATCAGGACTATAAACATAACGCTCCCGGAGAAACATGTCATCTGGAGCAGATCCTCAACACCGTAAATATTGTAACACATCTATAACACAACCATTCCTCACGATCATGTTTCACCAAAACACTGGAAACCTGAACCCATCTGACACACACACACACACACACACACACACACACACACACACACACACACACACACGCACACACACGCATACATATAAACTAGTGTTTGTTTAAGCTCTTGAGATGAATGGAGCTGATGATGATCACTGTTTTCTCCAGAGCTGCTTTACAGCTGAACTGAACCACATATAATATAAATAATGATTCATCAATTATGATGATCTTTGCATTCAGTTACTGAACACAACTGAATACTGAACTCTGAATTGATCTCTTAACCATCACTGAATCACTATTTTCCAGTTTAACACTGCGAAGCTGCTTTGACTTGTACTGTTAACTATAATGCTTCCGAATAGTTTGAACCTGAAATTACATGCAAACAACTAACTAATGAAATAAAGCCACTAGAAAGCTTCATATAGACGGATCATGATCACATCAGATAGAAGTGAACAAACACAGAAATCAGTTTGCATTGGTCTTGCTGCTTCACTAACAGTTCCTTCAATCTGTGACTAGCTAGTGAACCAGCGTGCTCTGTCTGTCTGATACACACTAATTAGTAGTGTTTACTAAGTCAATCATCACTAGTACAACACACTGCCTCTAGACCAGTGTTGGGTGTAACGCGTTACTGTAATTAAATTACTTATCCACTGTAAAAGTAAAGTAAGGGATTACTGTTCATTTTTAGGTCATTTAATTACAGTTACTTATAAAGTACTTGCGTTACATACTGTAAATAATTTCAACAGTTCTAAAATCAACACTGAACTTAAAATCTAAATTTAGCGTCGAATGCAGCAGTTATTCCTGATAACAGAGAAAAGACCTTATAATACTCAGACACAAATAAGACTAAAATCAATCGAATCTGTAAAGGGTCTACTTTTATTTGTGTACACTGACAATAACAAAACATTGTGCTTTTGTAAAATATAGAAAACACACAGGGTGCGCTTTCTGCTGTTTCGGGCTCTGTGAACAACTTTCTGAAGCGTGTCACAAAAATGAACTGAAACTCAGCGAATACTTGACACACAGACGTGAGATATATGTCTATAGAAAACTTTTAAATGAAACAATTCAAATCGAAAATGAATATTCTCTGATTATGTAATCCATATGAAACCAATGCGAGGTACAGTCTTTCCCGTCTGAGCTTATTATCTGCAGCCATACCTGCGCGCAGATAACAAAACACAGATAACAAAAAAATCAAGATTCATCTACTTTTCATTGTTTTTGGAAGAAGACTCGCTATGAGGAATAAGCCGGAATTTACCTCAGAAGAACAGCGCGATCTGACTTGGCTTTATTCAGTGGAGGAGATCATTTCTGTAATTTATTCTTACTTATATTAGTCGATGTGTTATTTTTACATAAACTTGTACGTATTTTATTAGTTGGGCTTTAAACTATCTTACCAAACTGAAATGTGTGAAAGCGAGTCAAATATAATATACATCCAGATATATAGACAACTTTCTATTACATATAGGCTAAATGTCATACGAAATGAGGATGTAATTTTCTTTTTTTTGCTATCATATAATAAAAATGTGATATACAATATACAGATATAAAGTAATGTGAATGTTTACACTGCAGCATGATGAATGTCACAGGAATGTTTAGATCAGTGTTTACTGATCTACTATCAGATGTCATTTTTATAATGTGCTAAGCAATAAGAGTTTAGTTTTTAAAATATCAGAACGTTGTTTATGTATTGTGTGGTAATAGAAAGCGTATGTGCATGAATCGTGTTGCTTTTTTGTTAGAAGTACAGGCAAAATCAGTATTAGTGACTGCTAATGTTGTATACAGTGTGTATGAAATATGGTACTCATTGCTTTGAAAAGTTTAATGCTTACAGCTTGATACATGTAATGTTTAACTTTCCTCATCCTTTTTTGTTATTCAGATATTTTGCAGAGTAATTCTACATGTTAACCAAAGGTTACTTTTTTTTTTATTAAAAATGTATTTAAATAAAAACAAAAGCTCTTTTGTTGATTTTGATTGCTTCCATTGTCCACATTTGCAAGTCGCTTTAGATAAAAGCGCCTGCTAAATGACAAAGTAAATATAAAAATGTTTAAGTGTTTTAAAGCTAAAAGGCTAAACTATTCTATGTTTGACTCAAATTGAAAGAATACAGATTTTCATTTATATTGTCTACGCATCAAGGTTTATAGGGATTTTAAGATGTAATTAACGATTAAAGTAATTAAAGTTACTTAAGTTACTTATTACTTATTTACAACAAGATCTAAAAGCTGCTGAATTTGCAATTTTTTTTTAAAGTAGAACATAACATTTAATGCATTTAAGCTAAAAACGAGAACAAATATCTGCCAGCGGACTAAATTCAAAGGGAAAACTAGTTAGTTTGTTTTCTTTTATGCTTTTTTTTTTTACTGTTTTAAAACATTTTTAAATCAATTTTCTATCATGTTTTATTCTTTGCTTTTGTTATTTCTTATGCATCTGTTTGTATTAATGTTATGATTATTCTAAATCCTTTTTATGTAAAGCACTTTGAATTACCACAGTGTGTGAAATAATGCACCACAATTATATATGCTTGCTTGCTTATTTTAAACTTCAATTAATTGCATTTTATTTCCCAAAGAAAACAAGAAATCTTATGTCATTTTGCATCTAAAATAAAAGTAGCTTAATCTAAGAATGTTTAGATATTTTTACTGGAAAACAAGACGAAAATACGGAGTATAAAAATACTTTTTTGCAGCACTAGTTTAAGATGTTGCAGTCCTATTTATCCCAAACTGAACACGAATGCATTTACAGTGAAATTTTGTTTTTGAATTTTCTGTAGTTTTGTCATGTATGTGATGCAATGCATCTTAGGATAATAAAAAGGAGAAGGAGAAATGTACATGTCTAAAGCACAAACACATATGCAGTACAATCCTCCATACATGACAAACACAGACCCTGAAACAGAAGAGAAGAAAGCCAGCAGAACTCGAACCCGAGCAGAGACGGAGACAGTGTGTGTACCTACAGGACATGCTGAAGAGGACGAAGCGGCTGTGGCAGACGCAGAAACACTGGCAGATCCAGTCTGTGATCATCGCTCACCTGAGCCTCATCATCATTACTGCTGTACTCTACCTGCTCACCGCGGCTCCAGTTTCTGACGCCAGTAACACACACCTGCCTGACAACAGCAGCGAAATGGCTCGCGTTTCTGTGTGTGTGCGTGTGTGTGTGTGAGTGAGTGTGTGTGTGTGTGTGTGTGTGTGAGTGTGTGTGTGTGGTAATGCCTGTTTTGTGTGTGTGTGTGTGTGTGTGTGAGTGAGTGTGTGACACGTCACTGCTTAAGTAAGAGTACGGTGAGGATCTTCTCTTCAGGACGCTGTAGTTTAACTGTAGTTATTAGTGATTGGTACCTCCGTCCTGGCTGCTGAGCAGGTTGAGGGCGAACAGCATGGTGTTGGAGAAGGTGGTGGCCTCCTCTTTACTGGCGAAGTTGAGTCCGTACACCTGCCGTGCGTCACGCCACTGGTGGAAGGTGGGCGTGGCCTGGTTATACTTCAGCCCCTTCACGATGGAGTAGTTGATGACCACCTGAGGTCAGAGGTCAGAGTGTGCTCAGGTTCTTCAATATCACTCAGACTATAGTGAAAATCAATAGCTATGTTTCAATCCACCTATTTTTGTGAACATTTTGGGATATCGCTTAAAAAACACCTGATGGAAATGCCAAGATGCGCATAAATTCTAAAAACGTGCATAAAAAACGTATGCGTTTAACTAAGTAGGATAAATGTCTTATCCAGTAAGAAAACATGCGCATAAACTACGATGGAAACACTTTCACCGAATAAATTCCTTAATGCGCATCAAAAAAGACATGTGACTTTGCGATGGGACAGCATAAAACTGGACCAACCAATGGAGCAATCTCATCACACAGCATCTGAAAAGCTTGAGCAAAGTCTCGTTAAAGTGCTTCGTTATAATTAACTCCCAGAACTGCGTTCCCAAACAGCAGACTCCGAAAATAAGATAACATGACCGCGTTTCATCTGCGCGCTCTGAAGCTCGTAATTTATTGTATACACAAATTATTACATACAGTGCCTTCTACAACTGCAGCGAACTTAGTTTTTCTTCGTGATATTTAGCACAAGTTAATCAGGAAGTGATGATTTTGTTCTCTTCAACTCACTGGATGGAAACGGTGCTTTATTCGCAAATGTTTTATACGATATTCCAATTTTGCGCATAAGTTGAATTCATAACTTTGGATGGAAACATAGCTAATGAATGAGTGATATTTGTGCTGATTATGAATGTAAGGAATATGTTCCCCTCACTGTACGAGTGTTTTATATTGATAACGAGTGTTTATTATTGAGTAGGTGAAACAAGTCTTTAAAGATTGAAATCTACAGATGCAAACAGATAAAGTGCAATGTGTATTTTGGATGATTTGTTTCCACTAGTCTGAAAGAAGAGACATGATATGGTAGCAAAACAAAGCAATGCATGAAAAAACAAACGTTTTGCATCTTGCCGCAACACTGGACTATTTTAATACTTTAAAAATACACAATATTTGTGCTTTTATGCTTATTAGAAGCAGAGATGTTTTTCAAAATATCTTCTTTTGTGTTCAGATGAGAACAAAACTTGAACTGAATTGATCTGAATAATGACAGTTGTTTTCTGTAGTTAGTTTAATAACAGATTAATTTTGCATCATTAACACCGTTATTTTCCTGTTTATTACTGTGAAGCTGCTTTGAAACAAAAATGCTATAGAAACGATTGTGACTTGACTTGCGCAGAAGTAAGTCAGTCTTGAGGTAAATGCTGGTCGGTTGCATAAACTGCTTAGACTAGTCTTCAAAAGTTAGTCATCTAAATTGTTTTCTTAAAGACTGGTCATAACTTATTAAAGTCTGTTACAAAAAGACAGATTGGCCCAATGTGAGTCAGAAAAGTAAGACTGACTACCTCTTGGTTAACTGCTGGTTGGTCAAACTGTTTCTTAAGGCACAGTCTTAACATAGTGGCTATGTTTATGCAACTGGCCCTGGTGATTTGTGGTGAGTGATCTGGTTAGTTAGTGTTAGTGTAGAGTTAGACGAGCAGACGCACCTGCTGGTCCTGCAGTTTGACTCCCACCACGCGGAAGGTGTTGCTGCTCGTGTTGTGGTAGATGTTGATTCGACTGAAGCCCTGCTGACCCGGTTTGATCGGCACCCATTTTTTGCTGGTGTCGTCGTAGACCATGACGGAGGCGCGGGCCTGACAGATGCTCTGCTCGCTGAAACAAACCAAACACACAGCGGGTCAATCGATGCAAACACACTGTCACTCAGATCATCACCCATCAACAACCCGCCTGATACCAGATCAACAATGTCCTGGCAACCATCCCAGGGCTCGACAAACTGGCTGTTATTTAGCCTCTCATTAAAAAACCACAACTTGACCCCAAAGATCTAGTTAATTACAGACCGATCTCGAATCTCCCTTTTCTGTCCAAGATACTAGAAAAGATAGTATCCTCACAATTATATTCCTTCTTAGATAAAAAAGGTATCTGTCAGGATTTAGACCGTATCGTAGTACAAATGACCTGCTCTTATCATCTGATCGTGGTTGTATCTCTCTATTAGTGCTACTGGATCTTAGCGCTGCGTTCGACACTATTGACCACAACATTCTTTTGAATAGACTAGAAAACTTTGTTGGCATTAGATGACGTGCATTAGCATGGTTCAAATCACACTTATCTGACCACCATCAATTCGTAGCAGTGAATGAAGAGGTATCATATCGATCACAAGTGCAGTATGGAGTACCTCAAGGCTCAGTACTAGGGCCATTACTTTTTACGCATGATGACATCACTGAATTCAATGATGAACTGCCTTTAACTGAAAATTGAGTGTTTACTATTGTCATTTTGCATTACTGACACACTATTTCCCTAATTAATGCTGTACAGTTGCTTTGACACAATCTGTATTGTTAAAAGCGCTAGATAAATAAAGGTGACTTGACTTGACATACAGATGAGAACTGAGGTTTATTTGTGAATGCATCTTGCATCTTTATGCATGCAGTTTATGCATGTGTAACATGTTTTAGACTCCAGTGGTGTCACATGATTTCATCATGATGCATGTTTAATTCAGCGAGTGCCATATTTTGGATTTTTAAACCAGCTGCATGAAAAATATGCTAAGAAGCGTCCAGCAGTCATGTAGATCACGCTGCAGTGAAACTCTGTACTACACTACAGCTGCTGAGAGTGCTGACAGTCATGTGACCTTCACCTCCTGTCAGAATGAGAGAATGCACATGAACATCAATGTCAGAATCACACAGAGCATCACTGCAGTGGCTCGTACAGTTTATTTGTGAATGCATCATTCATCACGTTTATGCATGCAGCCAGTGTGCAATAATAAATGTTTCAGACTGCAGTGCATGTTTAATTCAGCAACTGCCATGCAGTTATCATCTCACAAATATCATTAATTTGCACTTTTATTATATATATATATGTATATATACACGACACATGCTGCACTCTCGACACACACACACACACTCAAACACATACGCACATTAAATGAAAAAGAAAAGTGTAATTTTCACCGGTTTTATCCTCCTTCAGGTGAAAATCACAACACATAAATGGAAATTATCTGAATAATGACTCTACTGTCTCTTGTAGAGCAGTTTTACAGCTGAAATTGAGTTTAGACTAGACGTGACGTGGTCAAGTATGGTGACCCATACTAGGAATTAGTGCTCTGCATTTTAACCCATCCAAAGTGAACACACACAGCAGTGAACACACACACACAGTGAACACACACCCGGAGCAGTGGGCAGCCATTTATGCTGCGGCGCCCGGGGAGCAGTTGGGGGTTCGGTGCCTTGCTCAAGGGCACCTCAGTCGTGGTATTGAAGGTGGGAGAGAGCGCTGTACATTCACTCCCCCCACCTACAATCCCTGCCGGTACGAGACTCGAACCCACAACCTTTGGGTTATGAGTCCGACTCTCTAACCATTAGGCCACGACTTCCCCCATACAATTGATACGTGAACATTAACACTGTTATTTTCCTTATTACTGTGAAGCTGCTTTGAAACAAACTATGAGATTGTTACTGTCGCAGAATAAAAAATAAAACTTTTTATCTCACAATTCTGTCTTATTTTCTCGCAATTCTGAGATATAAACTCAGAATACAGGGGGCAAATCAGAATTGTGAGAAATAAAGGCAAAATTGTGAGATAAAAAGTTGCAATTACCCCTTTTTTTTATTATTATTCCATGGTGGAAACGAAACCATATAAAACAAAACAAAAACAGAATTGTGAGATGTAATAATTAGTTTATATCTCCCAATTTAGAATTTTGAGAAAAACAGTTTAAATTGTGAGACAAAACATTGTAATTATGAACTTATTTATTAACATAATTATTAATATTTTTATCCCATGGTGAAAACAAGCTTCCATAATAATCCGTATAAAGCGTTATAGAAATAAACATGACTTAACTGACCCATGAATCCGGACCAGATAAACCACAGACCCAAACCAGAACTCACTGCTGGTTTACTGCTAGTTATTTCACAGGATTGCGCCTCATTTATTCTCCATAAGAATGAAACAGAATCTGTTCAGAAGTAAATCTTCTGAGCTCTTGTCATAATCTCTAGGGATGAATCTAAACAGAAAATGATTTAATACCTCATTTAGCGGCTTTACAGCTGTTACATCTGTTTATAAATGAGATACAAACTCGCAATTTCTGACTTTCTATCTCACAGTTCTCAAAGTCTGAATTGTGAGATTAAAAAAGTCACAATTACCTTTTTTATTTTTTTTTATTCCATGGCAGAAATGGTCTTTCACATTTAACACACTGGAATCTGCAAAGAAAGCAGGTCAAATGAATGATAGACTGATTCTCCAGTGACGTCTGAGCACCTGCTTTCTGCTGTGGATTAAATCATGGAATAGCAGGAATTACCCTGTCAGTATCACACAGATGTGCATCTGCAGCATCAAACACACACACACACACACTCACACTCACACACACACTCGCACGCTCACACTCACACTGACACTCACACACTCTCGCACACGCACACACACACACACACACACACACACACACACACCCTTCACATTACGTTTGTTGAGTCTGTCACTCTATATCAGAAGAGACACGGGCTGTGCTGTGGTTGCCATGGTGACCTGGCTAGTGTGTCTATGGGATGCTGAGCAGCCTCATGTCTCCATGGTACCCAGAAGCCTTTGGTATGCAGCACAAAGCCTGCAGCATCACAGCCTGTGTCTCTCTTCTGACGGTATCTACTCTCTTAATTCACTGACCTACATTTTTATCAATGAATATCTTGAAATATGGCAAATTATGGAATGAAACGTTGATTTTACAGCTCTGGTATTTTTATTCCTCTAAAGCCCAGCTCACACTACAGGATTTTTAGCCCGATTTAGCCCCTTCAAGGATCAGAGCAAAAATCTTGTCGAGCACCTCGATCGGTCCCGATGTTCGGCGCGGATTATCTGCTAATGTTAGGCGTTCACAGATTGAATCTTGCAAAAATGAACATTAGCTGTAAATGTGTTTATTAGGAGATCAGGATGAGTTTGTTTCTTCATCAGGTTTGTAGAAATATAGCATTGCATCAGTGTCTCAGCAATGGATGCTCTGCAGTGAATGGGTGCCGTCAGAATGAGAGTCCAAACAGCTGATAAAAACATCACAATAATCCACAGCACTCCAGTCCATCAGTTAACATCTGGAGAAGATAATAGCTGAAACAAATCCAGCATTAAGACTTCAAACCATTGCTTCTGGCTAAAATACGTTCATCATCTATAATTCCAGTTAGCAAAAAATATGTTCCAAGAATGTTTTGCTAACATTGCCATTAAGTTATGAACATGCTATTTCTGAATGTTCAAAACATTAAATGTTTTTTTTTAGTTTAAATCTTGGTTGTGTCAACATTAAGGGAAGATTCCATTTAATCATTTTGCAAACATTATGGGAACGTTACTTTTTCTCTCTGAACATTCTGAAACAAGTAGCAACATTTAAAAAATGTTAGACGAACGTCCAACGAAAACATTTCAGAAAAAAGATTTTGTCTTCTCCAGATGTTAACTGATGGACTGGAGTGCTGTGGATTACTTGTGATGTTTTTATCAGCTGTTTGGACTCTCATTCTGACGGCACCCATTCACTTCTGAGACACTGATGCAATGCTATGAAACGGTGGGTACATTTTCAGCTAATCCTCATTTTTGGCTGAACTGTTTCTTTAAGAACAGTCATCGGTGACTATGTCAGTGTCCCGAAGCGCTGCAGTGCTAAAGCATCATCTGTCTGTCCTACTGTACTAATAACCTCGTTATTTATCACAGCAGCAGCTGATCTGTAGCGTCTGCAGCATCAGCATCACATCTAAACCACAGCATCTCCTACATGAGGACATTTGAACGTCTACCTTTGTCTCTAAACAATCAATGTGCTACTGGAATATGTGTAACCAAAACAAACCTCAGTCTGATATGGAAGACTGCTTCTGCCGCAGAATATAAATATAAAAAAGGTAATTGTGGCTTCATCTCACAATTTATAGACATTTTCTCAGAACTGTAAGTCGTGAAATGTAATCTCAGAATTGTGAGACATAAACATGACACTATGACATGTCCCTACCAATATCACTGACTACTAAACTGTCCCTAGCAATAATTTTGATCAAACGATTAAATATATGTGTATGTAACTACTGTTATTGTAATTTCGGCTGGATCTGAAATATGTCACAACATAGATATTACCTGAGAAGTTAAAGAAATATGCTAGAAAACTGCACACATTTAATAGATGTGTGGAGTAAGAACATATAAGAGCCGAAGTGTTTGAAACGTGCGAGCACAGTTCAGCTGAATGAACAAGTTTATCCTCTTATTGTTCTGCTGTTTTGTGTTCATCTGCTCTTTTCACATTGACTATCACTCTATATAGACTAATACAATCACATACAACAACCATTTCTCAAATATTTATTACAATATATACTGATAAACTGAACATTCGCTTCAATGTTATCAGAGACTGGATGCATTCAACTGATTTCCCATTGAACTGCAGCTCAAACTATTTCAAATATAGTGAATTAAGCTACAAACTCAATAATAATGAACAATGTTTCCATCTAACATGTATTTTGAGCTGCAGCTCGTCATATTAATGGAGTGTTTCACTAGTTAGCAGTAAACCGGTTACCTCGCCTGAATATGTTCATAGATTTGTATTGGATGTTATCTTTGGAACGCAAATATGGATATTTTATTTGTAACCATCATATTTTTATCACTTATTTCAGTTAATGTCATAAATCTAGCTGAGTCAGTAGAAGAGCTGACAGTGTCGTGTAAACATGACAGAAGATGAGAAAAGTGGAGGAACAGATGAACTGATTCAATTGAGTGAATAATTTACACTGGAACCGCTCCGATTGATTTAAACGCGTGACTTCAATCATTCAGTTCAACCGATTCACTAACAAAAACCAGATCAAAAGAGCGCTTCATTTTTGAATTTCGACATCGCTTGTAATGGTTTTAGAAAGCACGCAGTGATGGGAGAAGAGCTTCTCGAAACTCCGAATCAATTAAACCATTGCGTCGCAAAATGATTCACTATTTCGAAGCGCTCCAATAGGATCATGTATCGCGAATCATTTGATTCAGATCGGGACTTCGGAGCAGGGTTCGCGAATTGAACGATTCGTGATCCGCGCACCGAGTCCTGGGCTGCGTTCCAGTCTATTTTTTATGCCCTTCACTCGCAAACTTCCCTCCGTCTCGTTGACTCGGATGTACGTCATTGGTTACGTTGCATGAGCGCCCACTACTGGCAGAACCCTTGCAATGGGCTGAACTGGAACGGCCTAACCCCTTGATCACTTAGAATCTGCTGTGGAGTTGGATTATTGTTTACATTTTTCCCTTGTTTGGTGCAGCATCCTATATGTATAAAGGTATGCTTGGGCCGTTATAAATGTTAAAAAAAATCATTTATATATTATAGAGTTGTTTGGGGTGGGGATAAACTAAACGCGATCTGCGATGACGTCATAATCGTGCTGCATTGTGGTCTGTGGAGTAGGGTTGTGACGGTGAGGAACTTTTCCCACCGGTTAATGGACGTGTGACAACACCGGTAATACCGGTATCACCGTTGGGGTGGGGTTAGGTCGTTTGAGTTTCCCTCTTTTCTTCGCTTTCAAATGGCTTGTAAAAGTGCCGTACGCATTTTACTTTCACTTTCAGATTAGCGGCAATTCCCCGTTGATTCAATTTAAGCAACAACAATGTCAAGCTCATAGAACTTTTATTAACAAAACGAATAAAAATACACCATATATGCCTAATAAAATAACAAATTACTTAGGCTACACAAAGTTTAAATAGGTATATAAATAACTGAAAATCAGCAAACACTGTGGAACCAAATAAATAAGAAACGAATGTTTGAAAAAAACTTCCAGTCAATAGGCTTTTCAAAATCTAAAATATTGCCAAACGGGCGCCTTTGCGTTTCCTTTCTAAGCAATCTTCTGCCACCGTCTTGTCTTTCTCAGCTCGCTCTTGTTAGTCAGCTCGACTCACTCTCCTCACGTGATTAATACAATCTGACTGCTGCTCCGTGGTGCACTGTCGTTCGCGCACGGCTCGACACGCTGCATTGAGCGTTTAGTTTTTAAAAGTGTCTGTCCTCTAACTGAACTACGCTAAATTATTTTTGTTACTATAAAAAAAATCAAAACGACGGTGGGGGCGGTAGGCAAATGACGTAACCGGTGTTGCGGTTAACACCGGTATAACCGAAAACACCGTCTATCGCAGCTAGCCTATTGTAGAGCAGTCTGAAGTGTGCATATGAAGCAGACTCGCTCCCTCTGTCAAAATCGAGGGGTCGAGGGTTTGTCCATATAAACTTCCCTCGTTCACTTCACGAAGTGGAACACGCTTCAGAATAGCAGCGGGGATTCCCCCGAGGGGAAGTGCTTAGGGAAGTTCACGAGTGCGTGTCTAAAAGTGGAGTGGAACCCAGCCCTGATCTGAAATGATGGTTCACGAATCATTATTCAGATCGAGACTTCGGAGTGCGAAGCGAATCATTTGATTCAGATTGGAACTTCGGAGCAGGTTTGCAAATCTTGTTTTTTTCTTTCTTTTTTTATTAAACAGTAGAAAACATAAAACCATTAAGGCAGTAGGGCATACAGTTATAAAAACAAAAAGAAAGAAAGAAAGAAACTATGGTTTTTGTATAGGCCTAACCACAATTTTACTACAAATACCATGGTTAAACTATGGTTAGTGTAGCAAAACTACAGTTCATTTGTCATTACCATGTTTTAACTATAGTAACCATATCTTCTTTTTTTTCTTTTTTTTGAGTAAACCCAGGTAAATTTTCATAAGGGATGTGTTGCCAGGTTAAGAAGAAAAAAGTAAAAAATGTTCACCTTAAGAGGACACAGGATGAATATAGAGATGCAGTTTTCACTGCTTTAGGATTCACAGAAGTTTAGATAGTTTCCATATACTCGTCTAGATCAACTCTGAATAAAGAAAACAGATTTTTGTTTCTGTATGTGACATTTAGCTAGCAGGAAACACATATGAATTAAGTTATATTTTCCTATATTCTCTTTTGAGTAGTCAAACTGAGTCAAACTTCTCCAAAGGAGATCAGATGATCATAATGTCTCTGTGTGGTTCACTGACAAACAAGTGAATGAATCTTCCTCAGAAGAGACAAAAACAGCAGCTCACTTCAGTGTCTGACTTATATTAGAATCACGTCCAGAAGCTTTTTGTGAAATTTGGAGAATCTCATGAATCTGTTGTTTTAGCTCTTCATATTTAAGGAGAGAACCAGCGTTTAACTCTCTGAACCAGAGCGAAGGAAACCCGCATGTGTTAGACAGTAAACTGATGCTAAACTCTCATCAAGCAGCGAGTGCAAGTGAAGACAGACTTTGCTGGGTAAAGGACACTTAACTTAACACACGGTTAAGACACTCACATGAAGAGATGTGACCGATTCAGATCAAACTTTTCTCATCATATGTTCATCTCTGGTAGTTTACCTGGCATATTTCTCACACTAAACCAACAAAATAAAATTATGAGGAACAAAACCAAATGTTGTTTAATCTCTGTGTCGCAGAGATTGGTTTGATCAGCTGGGGTTTAAAGACATTACGCCGGTTCCTGAGCAGTGGAGGTCAAATCTGATTAGCAGACCAAAACTACAGGAACGATGTGTAAGATTACTCCATCCATCCATTAGGTAACAGCACGTCTCCTCCAGAGATCACGAGAACAAAAGAGGATCCGTGTGATGCTGTAAATCAGGCCTTCATCTGTATGTTTTCCGGCTTCACTGCTCCGTTAGGGTTCACGTCTCGGAGACGAGGAGGAACATACCTGATCTTGATGTCGGTGAGTGGCACGCCGGGCTCGCAGTAGATCTGCGGGAAGTAGAAGTGTTGAGATGGGACGTTAATATCCATGATCATAGCAGAGGAACAGGTGCTTCTGGAATCCTGCTTCTCTCTCTCTCTCTCTCTCTCTCTCTCTCTGCGGCTCGGCTCCCCTCCCCCTCTTCCTCGTCCTCTTCCTAGATGCAAATTAATTCTCTGCCAGCAGGAGGCGTGTTTGCAGCAGCAGAGATAGAGGTCTCCCCGGTAAAGGCAGTACACACAGCAGAGCTCCGCTCACACACGTTGCTTTATCAGGCATAACAGGCAAGATTAAACGAAAATAACATTGAAACTTTTCTGAAGACAGTCGGTTCCCTTCAAAGATACATTCATATAAAAACACCCACGCTGCATTTTGACTTTGAAACGTACAGAGCTCATGTTTATTCAACGAAGTCAAAGCCTTTTGGAAAATCTATTTTTGGAGGTCAGTGTTGATATTGTGATGGGCCGCCACAAATAAATCAATGTATGGGAAACCCTGTATCTATACTTTACACAATAATTAATATAAATAATTGTGCTACAATCACTCTCTCACACACGCACACTCTCACGCACACTCTCACACACACTCTCACACACACACACACTATACACAAACACACACACACAGATAGGCCTGGGCGATAAAGATGGTATCAATATTTATCGACGGTACACCTTCTTCGATATCGATATAAAAAATGTTCAATATAGTGCACAATATAGGCACGTGCTCTGAGTGACGCAGACAGCACACACAAACATGAACACATGCTGAAATGAGTGCTGTGACACACACACACACACACACACACACACACTCCAGCTGCAGACGCTGCTCACGCGAGAGAGAGCGCACACACACACACACACACACACACACTCCAGCTTCAGGTGGATCAATTCTGTGTCTGACTCTGTTATATAACTATTACTAAGCTGACAGGCTCCAGACTCTATTATTAGCAGCAGAGTGTGTGCTGAAGCCAGAGATGATTTCATGCTGCGTAACGAACATCAAGCGCAGGAATCTGAGTCGCACCAAACTAACCAGAAACCAGAAACAGCAGCTTGATGGCGTCCCGCTCACCTGAATCCTAAAGAGTTTAACACCGTTTCCAATTCTAAACGGCCTCTGATAAAGAAAATGCCCTTAACGGCACTGATTTCTTAGAATTAAATGGATTGTTCACCTAAAAATCATCATTTACTCAAAAACTCATGTCGTTCAAACCTGAATGACTTTCACTGACTGTTAAAGTCCAAATGACTTTTGGACCCCATTGACTTTCACTGTACAGACAAATCAAACCCTGAATCATTTCTCTAAACTTCATCTTTTGTGATTCACAGAATAAAGTCATTCAGGTCTGAACGACATGACGAGTAAATGATTTCTGAGTGAACGATCAGTAATGCTCTCAGTTCATCTGCAGTCAGACTGGAGGAAAGCAATGAGTCGAATCATAACTGATTCTGATTCACTTGAATCTGACTCACTCTCACACTGTAGATTCAGTTTAAAACCAGACGGACGACACTGCTGTCCCAAAACAGCTCCGACACGGAGTATTCATACTACAGATATGAGTTATAGATCAGCGGATCCCATCTCAAAACCACTGAAAATGATTAAAACAAGACACAACAAGCATGAAATTAAGCCAAAACAGCTCAAATCAAGACAGCTCTTATTTTAACTCACTCCCAAAACAACTGGCTTTGAAGAACCCAGATCCACTTGGAAAACTAGGATTAGTGTTATTCCTATACCTGGAAAAGAAAATATATACAAATCCTAAAAGCCAAGCTCTAAAATATTATAATGGGAAGAAATTGTGAGTAAAATTATACATATACAATTTTAAATAATAATATATGATAAAAAAAATTTTATATATATATATATATATTTGAAAAGAAAATATATACAAATCAAAGCCAAGCTCTAAAATATGATGGGAAGAAATTGGGAATAAAAAAATAAAACATAATTTAAAAAAAATTATATAAGTATATATATATATCCTTCAAATATTGTTTAATTTTATTCAATTCCTTTTTTTCGTCAGTTTTAGTAGTTATATTAAATTTTAGTAATCAGATTCTAATGTAATCTAAAATCAAGCATGTCTAGTTAATTGAAACCATAAACCTATATAATCTGACAAAAAAATGTATTAAAAGTTTAACCAAAATTAAATTTTTAGGGCCAAATGCGATTTGTTTTATTTTTTCTCAAACTCTGCACTTTGCTCCCAAATTCAATCCAAAGCATGTCTAATCGATTGAACTCATAAAACGTAATCGTTGTTTTTTTTGTATTTATTTATTTTTTTCTGTTTGAATTTTTCTAGACTTATGACTAATAAAATTGATGAACAGAAACAGTGGTAATCAAACGCAGCCACAACACATTAACAATTCAATTTTTAAAAAAATGTAATCAAGCAAAAATGTCATATTTATTATTATGATGCTAACTGATGTTATGAGTGTTTTCTGTGTCTGAGAGTGATTTACATGCAAGAGATCCTTACATTCAATAACAATAACAGCATCGATCACCTTCACCAATCAGCACGCGCACAGCTGCGGTTACCATGACAACAGCCGCGCTGACCACGCCCTCTGTGACACATCAGAGCGCGGCAGAGACGCGCGATCATCGCACCGAAACGCGTCCCTGTGAGCCGCGACGCTCATCACTACACGACACTGACGCGGTGAATGCGTTGCGTCGCCGCTGACGGGAGCGATGCGTCAAAACCGTTTTCACCAATAACTCACATAAATGGCGCGTAAATCCCCAAACCGCGCAGATAATCACAGCACAGCTTCCCGCCTCAGCTTCGCGCCGTTAATAATAACAACAACGGGTAATAATAACGGTCGCGCTTACCTCATATTTCCTCCGTCTTCTTCGTGATCAGTACAGATGGAATAACGTCAGCGCAGTGTTTCGGTACAGCTGGATCTCCGGTGATGATCGTTAAACCGCCGCCGCTCGCGACGCGCGGGGAAAATGCGACAGAACCGAACGCGCCGCTTCTGCGCGGAGTGCGAGGCGTTGTCTCGTGTGTTGGTCGCCGTGTTGAGCTCTTCTCGTCCATCTCACAGAGATCGCGGCCGTCCTCCGGTCACCGGCAGCGGCGCTTCGGTTGCCATCTTCCGCCCGCCGCGCCGCGCGCTGACTCACCGCTTCTGCCGCTGGCGCGCTCCGCTCCGTCACACCGGAAACACGCGACGCGCTGATCAAACACACCGAACACCGGAGGAACTGAAGACTGCTGGCTTAAACCCGCACGATCATCATCATCATCATCATCATCAGCATCATCAGCAGCAGCGGAGGGGGTTTGTTTATCGTTCTCTGAACCACATAATAAATAATTGAGTGAATTATTTTTCTTTTTTTTTATGTTTTGTAACTATTTGTGAATTTTGCTAACAATTTATGAGTTCAAATGTTTTGTACACCATATTTTTTCACCTTTAAAATAAAATTACTCTGCAATTATTTGTGAAATGTACTAACAGACAGATTCACATTCTGCTGTAAAGCAGCTCTAACAAGTCAATAGTGTCCCTCTGCAGCTCGAGTCAGTTCAGTGTTGATTCAGATCAGCTGCATAACTGTAAATTCATCTGTATATACAGTGTTTGTGTGCACATGCATGTACAGTATGTGTGAGCGCTGTGACACACTAAAGACACACGAGAGCAGTGTTTGACATTTTTCACATCTGTGTGTAGTTTGGTGTGTATGTGGATAATTATGTTATGTTTGTGTGTAGAGTTACTACGCAAAAATACCATTTGTAGAAGAGTTCAAATAGTTTTGAAGAAGTGTTTGCTTTTGCAAGATGTGTGTGACGTAAAGAATTGGATGCATTTTTCAAGTTTCATGAGATTCACTTTTATATTTTAAATGCATAATATTGAGTAATCATTATATTATGATTTGACACGCCGGGAGCCTGAAGGACGGAAATACAGAGAAATGACTAAATAAGCATAAAGCAATTTCTGTGAATTATCCAAAAATGCCTTACTGCTATTACACAGTGGTTACCATAAAAATATTATATGAATATATTATAAATATATTTAATATATTATTAATTATTATATAACATTTACATTACATTTATACATTTACTAGATGCTTTTATCCAAAGTGACTTACAAAAGAAAAACAAAGCAATTTGTCAAAGAGCCAACAATATTGTAATACACAATATACTATGACAATATTAAAATGTAAAAAAAAAAAGTTAATTTTTATTTTAGTTTCAACAGGTACATCTACACAAATGCTGGGTTGTTTCAACCCAATGCTGGGTCAAATATGGACTAACCCAACTGTTGGGTTAAAAAGTTAATTTAAAAATGTAACCAAAATTTAACCCAAAAGTTGGGTTAGTCCATATTTGACCCAACATTGGGTTGAAACAACACAGCATAAAGCAATTTCTGTGAATTATCCAAAAATGCCTTACTGCTATTACACAGTGGTTACCATAAAAATATTATATGAATATATTATAAATATATTTAATATATTATTAATTATTATATAACATTTACATTACATTTATACATTTACTAGATGCTTTTATCCAAAGTGACTTACAAAAGAAAAACAAAGCAATTTGTCAAAGAGCCAACAATATTGTAATACACAATATACTATGACAATATTAAAATGTAAAAAAAAAAAGTTAATTTTTATTTTAGTTTCAACAGGTACATCTACACAAATGCTGGGTTGTTTCAACCCAATGCTGGGTCAAATATGGACTAACCCAACTGTTGGGTTAAATTTTGGTTACATTTTTAAATTAACTTTTTAACCCAACAGTTGGGTTAGTCCATATTTGACCCAGCATTGGGTTGAAACAACCCAGCATTTTTTAGTGTAGCGGTTTCACAGAAACTCATGTTAAACCAGTGTTATTTTAGTATCACTGACATAATATGAATATTGAATAATGAATATATGTGAATATTTAGAATTTTTTATTTTTATATTTTGCATTTTCATTTTAGTTAATGTTTTAGAAATGTATTGGTGTTTTATTGAAATATAAATGTTTGTAGGGGTCTCAAGCTATTCAAATTTTTTTATCTAATTAAATACATGATGTGCTGATTAATTAATCGAATTAATCTCCAATTTTTATATATATATATATATCTCACCTATTTTTCCGGCAGCTGTTTCCTTTGGTTTGCTGTGAAGGAGACACTGAGGTCAGTTACTGAAGACTGCAGGAGTTTCAGAACATGCAGCTTTTACTCACATCTCCAGCGCTTTCCTGCAGGAGCTGATGCTCGTCTTCACTTTAGTGCTCAGAGTGTCTTTACAGCTTCCAGCAGCAGTCCTGCAGAGAGAGAGATGCTGTCAATCATCTGAACACACACACACACACACACACTCACACTCACTCACACACACACAACACACACACACACACACACGCACGCACACACACTCGCACACACTCACAATTCATAATTAGATGAAGAGCTGCTGACGTATCAGTAATATTCATCAGAGCGCCGAATGTTCATTATCTCATTCTGTCAATGCTGCACATTCATAATCATAGTTACATATTCATGCATCTCATAACAAGTTAATTTCTTCTCCATGTATGAAATAACTGCATCATAAAATCATAAACTTGGCCTATGGTTACATTATCAACATATATACACTAAATATTATTAAGATATGTTGTTCTGAAACTCTGGTTTATTCTGTCTAACTGGGGCAATAAATGACAGGAGTCTCGTCAGTAATCCATATTAATAAAAGTTCATGTTTTTGTACTGTGAGCTGCAGATTTTGATTGGTTTATGATGACAATCATGAGGTTTTTCTTTCCAGGAAGCAGCAGGAATATGAAAGTCATTGGTGTGAATGTGGAGCAGCTCTGATTAATCCATATTCAACAGCAATCCTGTCTTGTCTGCTTCCATCCTTAAAGAGGATCAGAGCTCAATCACGTGTGTGAGGACACGAGACGCATGAACACACACGCCTGAGTCCATAAACACTGTGATTCTACTCACTGAGTAACTGAGTACTGACCTGCAGCAGAGCGCAGTCACACCATCAGAGAGAGCACGCACACACACACAGACTCACACTCAGACACACTCACACAGACACACTCACTCACACTCACAGACACTCACACACAGACTCCACAGACACAGACACACACACTCACTCACACACACACCCGCACACTCACTCACACACAGACTCCATAAACACAGACACACACACACACACTCACACACACACTCACTCTCACACTCACACACACACTCACACACTCACTCACTCACACTCACAGACACTCACACAGACTCCACAGACACTCACTCTCACACACACAGACACACACACTCACTCACTCACACACACACACTCACTCACACTCACACACAGACTCCATAAACACAGACACACTCTCACACACACACAGACACACTCACTCACACTCACACACAGACTCCATAAACACAGACACACTCTCACACACACACAGACACACTCACTCACACTCACACACAGACTCCATAAACACAGACACACTCTCACACACACACAGACACACTCACTCACACTCACACACAGACTCCATAAACACAGACACACTCTCACACACACACAGACACACTCACTCACACTCACACACAGACTCCATAAACACAGACACACTCACACACACACAGACACTGACACTGACACACACACACCCGCAGACACTCACACGCACGCACACACGCACACAGGCGTCACTGAATACTGACATCTGCTGGACACAGAGAGCAAAGCAGGACTGAAGCAGCAAAAATAATGAACACATTTCAACATGAAGGTCAGAGATTAAACTTGACATCAGTCACTAAATTAAGCATTAAACATGCTGTCCTTCCATAAAAGCAATAAACCACTTGAGCTCATACATGAACTAAAATCATTAAAAAAATGTTACGTGAAAAAACTAAACATTTACTGAAATTAGTGCTGTCAAATTATTAATCGCGATTAATTGCATCCAAAACAAATGTTTTTGTTTACATAATATATGTGTGTGTACTGTGTATATTTATTATGTATATATAGATACACACACATGCATGTATATATTTAAGAAAAATATGTTACGTTTATATATTAAATATATTAATATGATATAATTTATATGAATATAAATATATACATGTAAATACATGTTAATATTTTCAAAATATATGCTGTATGTGTGTGTATTCATATATGCATAATACACAGTACACGCATATATTAGGCAAACAAAAACTTTTATTTTGGATGTGATTAATCGTGATTAATCATTTGACAACACTAACTGAAATTAAATAAAATATGACTTCAACTAGTGGTCAAGGCTCATTTTCTCATTTTAATTGAGTTTAACTTGATCTAATAAAATAACAAACTGAAACTGAAATAAAAATAAGAACAATATAGACACATTGAGAAAAAAAAGGAAAAACTACAAAAAATAACAAATAACAAATTAAAATGAAAAGGGTAAATCTAACAATAAAAACTAAATCAAAAAATTAATAAAAACTAATAGTATCTCAATTATTTAAAAACAAAATGCTGTTACACATGGCTTATTGCTTTAAAATAAGTGTTTTATAACATCAGGAGAATCAGCAAACAGGACTCACAAAAGACTTTTTATGTTTTATAAATACTCTTTCATTGAACAATAATCAGCCATCAAGAAACAAACAAACAAATGAAAAAGAGGGACAAAATAAAGACATCAGATAACAAATATTCACACCTTCTCTTTGAACTTCAGAAAAACACCGCGGTCTGAAACTCCATTTAACCTCGTCTGAATGAAGAGCTCGTTAAGACTTCATGATGTGATGATACTCATAATTGAACACAAAACAGAGATAATAATAAATCTACTGCACTTAATATTGAGCACAATATTGCAGCAGCACTTCAAAACACTGTTAAACTATGAGGACTTGAAATATAGATATATGCTTATACTCCGTTTTAAATACTTTCTTTAAATACAATTACAAGTCTCCAAAGTATGCTAGATGTACTGTGTAAGGCTTCATAAGCTCGTTTACAGATGGCCTGCCGTTCCTCGTTAATTACGATATGTATCAGTAACTCAGATCATAAATCAGAGAAAATAACAGCAATTTAAATAGATTTGTTTTCTCAAAAATAGTCCTACAAATATATTGCATATTCCAGCTGTAGAAACAGGGTTAATAAAATATCTAGTAATAACTAGTATCTCGTAGAAATAACTCACCCGCCGTCAAAACCGTCTGTTCAATGAAAATAATAGGTTTCTACTGGTCCGACTTCATCAGAGGTGCTTCTAGACTGGATTTCAGATTCACAATCCACTGTAATACATATATTTAGCATCTAATATTTCAATCTAAACACATTTATGTTACGGTGCTACTAAACAGGTGCGTCTCTCATGAAGAGCAGGTGAAGAAAAACTATATTAAACACTAATAATGAGATGCAACTAACCATATAACGCTGTCTAGACGAAGCAAATGAAGCTGATTTGATCCAATTAAAGCTCTGCATCTAAAAAATAGAGTTAAAATTCGTAGGAAAAGGGAATGTAATAGTGCAATTTCTCTAGGGGCGTCGGTTCGTCAAATGAATATTAAAATATATTTGTGCATTCTAGAGACGTTAATTTCATGCATATAAAACACAGATCTCCTTACAAATCAGGCGAAACACTTCAGCTGATGAATGTTTTGTCCTTTGGTTCGTTTGGTCAGATTTCAGAGAAAGAGGCTAAATGAATCCTTTACAAAAGCTACAAGACACTTTGAGCGTGAGCTTCAATCTGACGACTGATAATCAGAGCAAAACGAAGAACATCAGCTGAGCATCACACAAACACGCCCTTAAAGAGACAGTTCACCCAAAAATTACACGACGGTAGAAAAATACTATGGAAGTCAATGGCTGCCGTCAAGTGTTTGTTTCCAACATTCTTCAAAGTATCTTCTTTTGTGCTGAACAGAAGCCAGACACTCGTAAGGCCCGCTCACACCACGATAACTATACACTGAAAAAACAAATTGGTGTAGGACTTAATTTGAAACAAATTTCACTCAGAAATTGCTAATACATTTTACAAGTAATTACAAAGAAACAGCAAGTGACACATTGAATTAAATGAGACATTTAGAAGTAAAAAGACTGAAAGTGTATTTTCTCGTAACGCGTGCTACAATAATCGGTTTTATTTATAACTTCGAAAAATCATATCATTCAGCGGACGTTATTGTTTTGTTTATTATAAGCACGTGCTGCAGTTTTGTTGTCTTGTCACTTTAAATGCTCAAACTCTTTAAAGTCTGATGTTTTTATTGTTTATCATTTAGACGATATGTGTCCCTGGAGCACAAAACCAGTCATGAGGGTCATTTTTCTGAAATTGAGATTTGAATAAATAATCTTTCCATTGATGTATGGTTTGTTAGGATAGGACAATATTTGAAAATCTGGAATCTGAGGGTGCAAAAAAATCTAAATATTGAGAAAATCATCTTTAAAGTTGTTCAAATGAAGTTCTTAGCAATGCATATTACTAATCAAAAATTAAGTTTTGATATATTTACGGTAGGAAATGTACAAAATATCTTCATGGAACATGAGCTTTACTTAATATCCTAATGATTTTTGGCATAAAAGAGAAATGTATAATTTTGACCCATACAATGTATTGTTGGCTATTGCTACAAATATACCCCAGCGACTTAAGACTGCTTTTGTGCTGCAGGGACACATATAGTTCATCTGTGTTGTCATAGTTGTGGTTGGAACTCAATATTTTCATTAAACGACAGCGATTATAGTTATGGTTATATCGTCATTAGTGTGAACGGACCTTTAATCTGGATCTGCGGTCTAGTCTTGATCTTGTGAAATATTTTATGAAAGCATTCTGGATCCTCTGGAGCTTCTTCATCCTCCCTCAGCAGTGTGACAGTCCAGTGTGCATGGCAAAGCTTCAGCGAGCGGATGAGGAGGAGGAGGAAAGGCAGATTCATCCTCAGCGCACAGCTTCACTGCGGGTTCTTGAGGATGCGTCCGAAGCGGAAGTCGTAGACGTGTCTGCACAGATACACCAGCCGCGGATCCACGCCGTCGGGAACCAGGCGGTGGGCGGGGCCAGCACTGTCGGAGGGGCGGGGCATCAGCGGGGCGTGGTCGGACACGCCCTCCGAGCGCTGCTTCAGCAAGGCACAAAATCTGTGACATCACACGCCACTGTCAAGTCACCTTCATTTATATAGTGCTTCTAACAACATAGATTGTAAGTTAATGCTGTTAAATAGAGAGAAAATGAAGAGTTCATTTGCAAAAACAGATAACTTCAATTTTCATTGTGCATTCCAATTAATCTCAATCAAACTGCAGTTGGGTTATTTTGATTAGGTTCAAAAATACAGCTAACTAACCCAATAAAAACATGATTACATGATAAAAAACATGATTTTTGAAAATGTCAAAAAACGGAGTTATCTGTTTTTGCAAATAAACTCTTCAAATATACATAAAAAAAAACTTGTAGGCAGTGTTGGGTAAGTTACTCTAAAAAAGTAATTAATTACTAGTTACTAATTACATCTTCAACAGTGTAATTAGATTACTGTAGGGATGCACGATATATTGGCCACCATATCGGTATCGGCCGATAAATGCTCATTTTTTCTGTTATCGGTATCTCAGTTATCGGTATCGGCCAAAATGTTCATATCGGTGCATCCCTAGATTACTGTATGAATTACTCTCTCTAAAAAAGTAAAAAATGACTAATTACTTTCTAAATCCTGTATCAATCTCGACGAGTTAATGATGCAAGGATAGACATGAAACGCTTCTTTTAATTCTTTCAAGGAACTACATCAATTATTCTGCTCACTCTTTAGATTAGAGTCCAATTCTCACTATTAACTATGACTTTTGCCTCAACATACTGCTAATTACTGCTTACCAGGGCTCTGAACCGACTCAAGGAACGAAAACAAAACCAGAAACGAACGATATTTTGACAGGAACAGAAAAAAAATAAATTTGTATAGTTTTGATCGAAATTTGAAATGGCCATTAACTGGTTAATAACGTTATTTTATCGTTACATTTAATATTTGTACAATGCAATTTTATACGAGTAGCATTTTTTTTAACAATGCAACAAACATTTTTAAATATCTTAAATTTGTGGAAAAAAAAAAGTGAGAATTGGACACTAAAGTGTTACCAATATTCTCATTAACTCACCAAAGTATTTAAAGTGAGAAGGGTAGATAAAAGCATGCATTTTAAGGTTAGACTACATTTTTATGTTAAATCCACTACTGTATTGTATATGAATCTTCTACAGTCTATACACAGTATTAAGTTCAATTACATAATAAGTGACTGTTATTAAATTACAGAAAACATAAGAGTAATCCCTTCCTTTACTTTTTCAAGGGAAAACTACTGCTTAGTAACTAGTTAGACCCAACACTGATTCTGTCCCTTATTTTCTTATAAAGAATCACAATTGTTCTTTATTTTCCATTTCTGAAGTTAATTGGCAACCCTAATGATGACGTAGTTATATTGTGACACCCCCGACAGCAGCACCCTCCTCAAAAAACTAAAACACATCAGTTTACAACATTAATGTGTGTATAAGACACAAGTCTGACCTGCAGTACTGTGCTAGCGGCAGAACGTAGCAGCGGTCCTCGATGCAGGCCACGCTGTTCTCATCCTGATGACGGGAGGCGAAGATCTCGTTCTGAAAGAAGACGGATTTACTCCAGCAACATCATGATGCAGTGCTGTGGCTGCTACAATAACACAACACACGTTACTCAGTCAGATTACTCGCTCAACTAACTAGTAAAGTAACGCATTATCTTTTAATCTAGAAGAATCGGAGTTACTTTGTTTCCATGTGTTGAGTGACAGCTCTGGTGTTGCCATGGTGACAGAAATCAGGAGTAAGTGCAGAGCGTTGTGTGTGAACATGATCTTACTGTAGTTCTAGACTAAATATCAACATGTGTTTACTCATCTCACTGCACACAAACACATTCAGTGTTCCTCACAATCAATAAAAACAGTCAAATGCAAACTCAGAATATTATACAAACCTACAATAATTAAATGTTACATTACACAAATATCATTTATGTATTTAATCCCACTTTATCAACCAGTGTTTTTCCGGCTGATTCAATTCAACCAAACTAATAAGACTTTAGATTTACATTTCCTTCAGCCTGAGGTTCATTCACTTCACTTTTGATGTGAAAGGGCTTTACATTTTGCCAACTTCTTATAATAAAAACAAGCAGGCAAACACAGGCCAGATGAGAAAATGTAACACAAAAGTAACACAATGCATGAAAAGTAACTAAGTAATGCAATTAGTTACTTCTTTAGAGAGTAACGGAATATTGTAATGCGTTACTTTTAAAAGTAACCCTCTCATCTCTCACTAACCCTGCGCATGAGCAGCAGTAATATTTTTATTATTATTATTTATTAATATATAAAATGATTGCTCTTTTGTTAGTTTTGATTGCTTTTATTGTCATGATTTGTAAGTTGCTTTGGATAAAAGCATCTGCTGAATGACTAAATGTAATAAGAGCAGACCTCGCAGTGCATGCTGGGATCTCTGCCGCCCTGCGTGTGCTCAGGACGATAATACCAGAACAGACTCATCATCAGCTCTCCTGAAACAACACAGATCAGGCCACACAACTCAGGATCTCATTCATTCAAATTAAACACTACCGTCATTCCGCCCCCCAAAAAAACACTAAAAATAACACTTCATGTCATAAGATTCATGCAAAGCATGCTGGGAGCAGCACAAATTCGCCGTCTAGTTTCTGTTAACGCAACAAAAATGATTGATTGCATTTACACAAACAACAAGAGCAGGTTAAACATGGAGCAAAGAACTGCACGAAGGTGTTAATGAACACATGACAGAAATGAACACATTTGTATTTAAGAGAATGCTTCTTTTCTTTTCTTTTCTTAGTGAGCAATAAAGCACTTAAATGACGATTCTTCATCTTTTTCACCTGTTCTGGGGTCTTCCCACAGAGCGGAGATCTTGGCCACGTACGGCAGGGATTTCTTGCGGGGTCCGGACCGTAAAAGCACCGTGTCTCGCACCCTGATCACCTCTCCTTCACGCTCCACTCCTTCATAACACTGACGGAGAACCGTCTCGTCATCGCCCTGCAGAAGCACATCCGTCACAGCTGAGACTGACACTGCATCCACTTTACGTTTCTAGATTAGATTCTACTTTATTGTCGTTGTGCAGAGTTCAGAGCCAATGAAAGGCAGTTAGCATCTAACCAGGAGTGCACTTAAAGTATATAAATATAAAATATGTGTAGAAGGGCAGAGACAAGCTAAATGCAAATAACTGTAAATACAACATAAGGTGCGAAGGATATTAAGTAATATGCATTGCTAAGAACTTCATTTGGACAACTTTAAAGATGATTTGCTCAATATTTAGATTTTTTTGCACCCTCAGATTCCAGATTTTCAAATAGTTGTATCTCAGCCAAATATTGTCCTATCCTAACAAACCATACATCAATGGAAAGATTATTTATTCAGCTTTCAGATGATGCATAAATCTAAAATTTCACAAAATTGACCCTCATGACTTGTTTTGTTCTCACATGTGTTTATATATGGCCAGTGACCGTAACAGTGCAAATGGCATCAGGAGGCAGAAACGTGAAAGGGAATGTGCAAAACAACAGAGGGAATAATAAGAAGATAGTGAGTGTTGAGTGGAGACAGGTTATTGTACAGATCTGCTCAACGAGTCTCCAGTCCTTCAATCACTCACCGCAGTAAACACCTCCTTCTCCGTGGGGACTCCGACGGGACGCCATCCGTTCGTGGCCTGCCTCTGCTGTTCGGCACTTGCTGTGGGGTGTTTCTGGGAGGATCTGCTGTGGCCCACAGTGAGCGAGCCGTGGGATGGTGTGGTGTTTTGAGGGCATTCTTTGCCCATCTGAAGCCTGACCTCGGCCTGCCTGCGGTCGGACATCGTGGACAGAAGACGCGGGACGGCCGGGGGAACGAGCTCGTCTTCTAAAACAGCACAATAGGGGTGTAATACTACATTAAAAGCATGCATCTCAATTTTAAAGTCAAGTTTCGGTGTGTTTATGGAACAGCAGGAAGAAAAACAAAAAAATAGCATTTTTTTGGCTTATGGAATAAACTATGGCTCTGTCTTTAAATAAAAAGTCTAGCTGCAGTTTATGGTGTTGTTGAAATGCTTGCATCTTTTAATGCAAAATAATGCACATTTTAGTCAGAATTGCAACAAAAAGACTCATTTGCTGTCAGGATGAACCTTCAAGCAAAACGGAAACTTGCATTAATTTCTAACATTTAAAGATAAGGATGTAAGATGCAAGTTATGCGCTGAGGAAACATGTGTCAAATGCATTAAACAGCACATGCATCTGACAGGAGGGTGCCTGAGTTTTATGAGTTTTGGTGTGTACAAGTCTTCTTGGGAAGTCGTAATTACGACATCATGTCGTTTAAGTCACACTGGTGGGAGCAAGATGGCAATGTACTATTTCTAACAAAACTTCAGCAAGAAGTTTATTTAAACTCAACTTCTACAAAATGACGAATAAAGAATGCCAATTGTGCGTTTAAGCTTTTTTATGTTTCTATGTAGGTTCTGTAAATTGAATTGCTACATATTCTAGTATTTGGTATTCAATGGTATTTTGTTCATGCAACTTAGGTTTATTGTATATGGGGGAAAAAATCATTAATTTCACCAAATTACCATCAATACAGACGCTGCATCCCTTATGCTCCTCAACACGGAAACTCAAGGCTTAAAGAAAGTCTTCTTGGGAACTTATATACAGTATATATATATATTTGTGTCCCTGCAGCACAAAAGCAGTCTTAAGTCGCTGGGGTATATTTGTAGCAATAGCCAACAATACATTGTATGGGTCAAAATTATAGATTTTTCTTTTATGCCAAAAATCATTAGGATATTAAGTAAAGATCATGTTCCATGAAGATATTTTGTAAATCTCCTACCGTAAATACATTAAAACTTAATTTTTGATTAGTAATATGCATTGCTAAGAACTTCATTTGGACAACTTTAAAGATGATTTTCTCAATATTTAGATTTTTTTGCACCCTCAGATTCCAGATTTTCAAATAGTTGTATCTCAGCCAAATATTGTCCTATCCTAACAAACCATACATCAATGGATGATGCATAAATCTCAATTTCAGAAAATTGACCCTTATGGCTGGTTTTGTGCTCCAGGGTCACATTTATAAATGAAAGTTGGCTCCCCCCAATGTTCAAGACATGGTCTTGTCGAACCATTAGGTTGGTGATATGGTGCAGCAACACATCATCACCTGTTTTAATGGGACGGCTGCAGCTGGAGAAGGAGCAGGTCCGGCTGGCGACGGGCTGCACGGTGCTGAAGGCGAATCCTCCGACCCGACAGGCCCGGCGGCAGCAGAAGGCTGGGTGTGGGATCCGGCTCAGACTCGGCCCGGGGTGAGCGATGTGGACGTAGTAGCTGGAGCAGCAGGGCTCGGCGCACAGAACCAGGCACTCGTGCTTGACCCGGTGCTCCTCGCCAAGGAAGAGCGCCAGATACTCCGGCGGACAGCAGAAACACGGACTCAGCTCCTCCTTCACCAGCGTCACCGGACGGTATCCCAGCATGCTCTGGTATCCGGGTTTACTCAAGCCGTGGCTCTCCGGACTCAGGTTTGACTCCAAGCTCCTGCTTTTGCACACTTCGCAGGCGCCTTGCGATTCCGGCTGCGGTTTCTTGGACTTCTGCGCTGCTTTGGGTTTGTCAGATCTGGTCCTGTGCTTGTCTGCAGTCGAGCTGGTGAGCTTCAGCAGCGCGGCGGCGTTGAGTCCAGCCAAGCGTCGGGGAACAGGAGCGTACAAACTCACTCCAGCCTCATCCGCCTTGGGGTTTTGGCACGTCTCGGACTTTCTGGCTCTTTTGGAGCAGGTTTTCGTTTGCTCTGTAGTGGTTTGTTTCTTCGTGGGCTTGGCACCTGGCGGCCCGTCGGTTTTCTCAAGCAGAAGGCTGTTGAGCGCCTCGGCGTTGAGCGACGCTAGTCTACGTTTGCGTGGCTCCTGAGCTGAAGGTTTATCAAAGGTTTTGAGGCGTTTCTGCAATGGCTCCCTGGTTTTCTCTGCTTTCTTGTGGGCTTTTTTTGTCTTTTTGTGTTCTGGATCTCTGTTGGGATCCACCTCACACGTCTTGGTCTCATTATCTAGACGAGTGAGCAATACGTGACAACTCAAGGCCTCGCTTCTTCCTCGTAATGGGTAGAGCTTCCGATGGCGCTCACTCGTCACATTGGACTTTCCTTTCTTAGTCTTACTTTCATGCATTTTCATTGAACGTTTTGCCAAACATTGACTCTCCTTGACTTTCTTGGCCTTGCCTTCTCGCGATGAATGCGCAGGCCAGGCTCCGCCCACTGTTTCACCATGTGACCAGCTTTCTACGTGGCCCCGCCCCTCGCCGCGATACCGGCCAATGGAAGCGTTTTTCCGAGCATGGGTCATCACATGCTTCCTGAGAAGAGCTGCGGGATAGAGAGGATCTCACGTTATTATGAACAAGACACAAATCACAGCTTTTAGTAAGAACAGGGTTTCTGCAGGGTTTAAGAAAGCAAATTTAAGACTTTCTGCTCCGATTTAAGACGATTTAAGACCCGCAGAAACTGATTACATTCAAACATCGTTTTCTGCAGCTATTTGTGCTAATAATGTCACACAGCACTAACATTTAAAGAACAGTTCACCCTGAAAAATAACCTGAATTCTGTTAATTCTGTTACGGACTCTCATGCCATTCCAAACGTGTTTACTATTATTTTCTCAGTGGAAATTGTGAAAGCTGATAGCACAGACTCTATTGGAGGAGAACTGCGCTGACGATGACGTGAAGATAGAAATGCACCATTTCTACAAAAAATCTGCACGATTTTTTAATGCTACTTTTACAAAATATGCATGAATTTATTCAGCAATTTATGAAGGTTCTATAAATGTAATTGTTACATATTCTATTGTAACTGTACAACACTATATTTTGCTTATCATAACTTATCACAACTTAGCATAATCTTATTGTAAAAGACACATTTCATTCAATTTAACAAATGTACTGTTAATGCAGATGATGCATTTGACTTGTTTTCTCGACTTGTTGTAGCGTTCATGTTGTAAAAGCCATCTTTCCGACATAACCTGAGCGCACCAATAGAGCACCAGTCATGTCATGATGTGTTGTTGATGGCTTCTATAGTTCAGCAGTCTATTCGCCCGTTCACTCTTGCTGGAGCGCCTGAGACTGTTCAAAACATCACTTTGTGCAACATATGTGTTTCTAATAGCATGAAGGTGAATGAATAATCACAGATGCTGAATTTGGAAGCAAATACTACTCTCACTATTTTTGCCATATGTTTCTATGGCAGTAGCATAAAGCTCAGAATTCAGCAAGAATATGAATTCGTGTAGGTGTCTCGAGCAACCGATCTGTGTCCCTGGAGCACAAAAGCAGTGTTAAGTCACTGGGGTATATTTGTAGCAATAGCCAACAATACATTGTATGGGTCAAAATTATACATTTTTCTTTTATGCCAAAAATCATTAGGATATTAAGTAAACATCATGTTCCATGAAGATATTTTGAAGAATAAGAACTTCATTTGGACAACTTTAAAGATGATTTTCTCAATATTTAGATTTTTTAGCACCCTCAGATTCCAGATTTTCAAATATTGTGCTATCCTAACAAACCACACATCCATGGAAAGATGATTTATTCAGCTTTCAAATGATGCATAAATCTCAATTTTAAAAAATTGACCCTTATGACTGGTTTTGTGCTCCAGGGTCAGAAATATTCTTCGAACCTGCAACCCTTCAGTTACACCTGATCTTCAACCTTTTGAAAACAAGCTAACACGTGCTCTGCTGTCGGCGTGAATCCTGACGTCACGGAGAGGATTTAAAGTTCGACGCCGAACCTGGCGCTACGGTCGTGACGTCACGCCGCTTATTAGTTCGTGACGTCGTCGCGGTGTTTGTTGTTTATTAGAACGCGAGAGGCCTGACGCCCTCCTTCAGAAACAACGCACTTCCTCAGCAGCAGCATCGGTGGCGTTAAAACACGCTCTGCTGCGCGCTATCAAGTTATGGCTCGCGTCACCGCGACGCAAGATTTGCGTGCGGAGATCAAACGCGTTCGCGGAGCGCGCGATGAGACGCGTGTTTCTGTGCGCGAACACTCACCAGTTCAACGCGTCGCGGTCCCGCGGGTGTTTGCGCGTCAGGTGCTGCTGTTTCGCTTCCTGCTTCTGCGCTGAACTTCACGCGAACCAATAACACGCACACATGCTGATCCTCATCCAATCAGGAGAGCACGCTCGGCGGCGTACAGTACGCATCACATTCGGCGTCAATAATTGTCGCGCGTTATAACGCGCGCACGCTTCGGGGCTCCTGCGTCGTACGCATCGCGATAGATGATAAAAACATCCGCGACATGCAACAGACACAGAGTGTTTGAACACCCGAAACACAACTACACATCATTGCTCGGTCTCTCTAAAGTAACCAGCACTTATAAACGTCTGAATATCACTGCATTAGACAACAAAACTATACAAGCTAAACCCTGTTAAACGAACAGTTGCTGCTTCCTATACGATAATGTAATTTATGACATATATTGCACTATATCAAAGATGATATTGCCATATACACTAACCGGCCACTTTATTAGGTACCTGTTCAGTTGCTTGGTAACACAAATTGCTAATCAGCCATTCACATGGCAGCAACTCAATGCATTTAGGCATCTAGATGTGGTGAAGGCCACTTGCTGGAGTTCAGACCGAGCATCAGAATGGGGAAGAAAGGGGATTTAAGTGACTGAACGTGGAATGGTTGTTGGTGCCAGACGGGCTGGTCTGAGTATTTCAAAAACTGCCGATCTACTGGGATTTTCACGCACAACCATCTCTAGGGTTTACAGAGAATGGTCCAAAAAAGAGAAAATATCCAGTGAGCGGCAGTTGTGTGGACAAAAATGCCTTGTTGATGTCAGAGGTCAGAGGAGAATGGGCAGACTGGTTAGAGGTAACAGTAACTCAAATAACCACTCGTTACAACCAAGGTATGCAGAATACCATCTCTGAACGCACAACACGTCGAACCCTGAAGCAGATGGGCTACAGCAGCAGAAGACCACACCGGGAGCTAAGAACAGCAAACGGAGGCTACAATTCACACAGGCTCACCAAAATTGGACAATAGAAGATTGGAGAAACGTTGCCTGGTCTGATGAGTCTGGATTTCTGCTGTGACATTCAGATGGTAGGGTCAGAGTTTGGCGTAAAGAACATGAAAGCATGGATCCATCCTTCCTTGTCTCAGCGGTTCAGGCTGCTGGTGCTGGTGTAATGGTGTGGGGGAGATTTTCTTGGCACGCTTTGGGCCCCTTAGTACCAATTGAGCATCGTTTAAATGCCACAGCCTACCTGAGTATTGTTGCTGACCATGTCCATCCCTTTATGACTACAGTGTACCCATCTTCTGATGGCTACTTCCAGCAGGATAATGCACCATGTCACAAAGCTCAAATCATCTCAGACTGCTTTCTTGAACATGACCATGAGTTCACTTTACTCCGATGGCCTCCACAGTCACCAGATCTCAATCCAACAGAGCACCTTTGGGATGCGGTGGAACGGGAGATTCGCATCATGGATGTGCAGCCGACAGATCTGCAGCAACTGCGTGATGCTGTCATGTCAATACGGACCAAAATCTCTGAGGAATGTTTCCAGCACCTTGTTGAATCTGTGCCACGAAGAATTAACCCCTTAACTGTCACTCACATGTTTGAACATAGACGTGAAAGTGCACTATCCAAGCTTACATTTGTATAATTCATGAATGAAAACATTTTGAAAATAAATCCACATCGTTGATCGTTTTGAGCTTTCATTCAAAAAAAAATAATAATTCACAAAAATTCTATTGTGTTTAGTACAAACCGGGATAAAAGTAGCCCATGCTCACAGTTAAATACACTGCTGGATCTTTAATGAGCCTGTTTTTCTGCCGGAGGCCCTGGACGTCTTGTTCAGATGCATGCATTATGGATTCTATCAAATACCAACAGATACAAATCTAGACCTGACTGCCTGTTGGACACATGTTAGTAGCTACAATTTTTTTATATATACGTGTCAACAATATGCATTTTATATGTGGAACTTTATTAAAAATCAGTATATGTATTTATATAGTATATATAAATATAGTATTTTTTATATTTTTGTAAATACATGTCTATCTTTTATAATTACTAATATAATATCAACATGTATTGATGGATTTTATAATGGATATCATGACAGATATGTCCAAAGATGTATTACACATATATATGGGTTAGAAATATGAAATTGTTCTAATAGGTTTCATAGACATTGTTTTTATGTAATATGACAATACATTTCATATATGTAAATTTATGTAGTACACTTGCGTATGGGTTCTATTGGCATAGTGTATGCAGTATGAATACTGCTGGCTTTTGACAAATATCTAATATAAATATAAAGCTGCTTTGAAGAAAAGCATCAAGTGTGTGTCTCCTGTGACAAGAGTCCAATCTCACATCTGGGTTCTTCTGCTCTCCGTCGCTCCTTCAGTGTAAATCTGTGGGATTTTGTAAGGAACTGCAAACATTCTCAGAATGCTCTCTCAAAGTTATGAACAGAAAATCAACGCTCACACGTTCACTTTCAACCAGAGAGCAGATCTGCACTTACTAAAGACTAAAAGACACTTTGGGCACCAACTCAAAAACATGTTTGCATATGACCACAATAATGCCAGGACAGAAAGAAGTGACTCCAAATGAAAGGCTCTGAGTACCGTTTAGTGCTTAAACTGAGAAACAACGAAAGATGAGGTTTATGCTATTTAAAGGCACACGGTCTAAATCCAAATCCTGCGTCACTTCACAACACCTTCGAGTCAATGAGATTCAGTCATATTTTAGAAGTGAAACATTTTATCCATCAGAAGTATTTGGACATTTGAGTCACACTTCAAAACACCTGAATCTCTGTAATCAAACACTCTTAAAAATCCATTTGAAAAAAAATTTAAAAAAATCTGATTCCCAAAGAAATCCTTTTTCAGTTAGGGCTGGGCGAAAAAACGATAATTATCGCGATATAACTTTCCTTGATAAAACAATAACAAGAGTTCAATAAATGTTCGTTATAATGTTTATGCGCCAAAAGCGAAACAGCGTGACTCATTTAAACTTATTTTCACCATATAAAAACGAGGTTGCTACAATTTTTAACAGTTGTTACTGATTTTGAAAATTTAGATCTGCATCCAGCTACTATCAAATGTGCATTCCTAAGGGAAAAAAAGTAATATTATTATTAATATTATCAGACAGGCAACACAAACCGGTTTCTTGATTTGAAACAATATCACTCATTAGAACATGCAGACACTAAGAAAAACATTTTCTATTAAGATATTTATTTGGTTTAGGAAAATTAAGCAAAAATCTGGCTTTAAACTTGAAAGAAATAAAGATTTGACATTTATCGTGATAATTATTGATATTAACAAAAATGATCGTGATCATTTTTTTGGCCATATCGCCCAGCCCTACTTTAATTTTAATTTTAATTTTTTTGTAATGTAAACAACATTACCTCATCTGTCCCTCCTGAACCTATAACAAAAGTGTCCCTCGCGGGTCAAAATGACCCAAAGGCTAAAAATGACACACATTTTTTTTTTGGTCCAGAAATCTTATATTGATCCATTTTTATATACAGTATCTCACAGAAGTGAGTACACCCCTCACATTTTTGTAAATATTTTATTATATCTTTTCATGTGACAACACTGAAGAAATGACACTTTGCTACAATGTAAAGTAGTGAGTTACAAAAATGTGAGGGGTGTACTCACTGCTGTGAGATACTGTATATTTTTCTAAATATTTATGTAGGTTTTTCTAATATTTTTTGGTGATTTTTATTATATTTACCTTTTATTCTGGATATTTTTAAGAAAATATAAGCAAATAAGCAGTTTTTGTACATTATTACACCAAAAAAACAAAACAAATAAAGGCACAATTTCAGTCCTGTTTCATCAAAAACCAACAGATGGCCTTGGAATTGAGTCACTGAGTGTCTCTGATGCCATCTGGAGGGGAAAAATGACATAAAATGGCATTTTATGGTTAGAGGGGCCTATAGACCAATTATCGGTTTGTAAACATTACTCAAATCTAACTGTGTTAAGTCAAAAAATGGAAAAATGACAGTCATATCCCAGCAGAAACATGAAGCATATTATAATGTGTTCTATGGGAGTGTGTGTACCGTGTGTGTGTGTGTGTGTGTGTGAGTTTTTTATGCATTGGGGATATTCTGTAGTCTCAGCCCTTCGTTTGGGTATAAATCTTTACTGGATTGTCTCAGATTTTGTGTATCAAAAAAAAATCAAATGTAATAAAAATTCCATTCATTCCTATGTGGGTCAAAATGACCTGCGAGGGACACTTTTGTTACTTTTTTTATTGCACCCTTTTAAACTCCTCGATTCCACTCTTGTTCACTGTTCTTGTTCATTGTTAACTTTTTTTGTGTATTCCCGGTGCAAGTGTGACAAAAGTAAAGAAATCTTGGACCGGTACGATCAACACGATTTTTAGAATTTTTTTGAAAATCAGTTTCGGGTGAAAATGACCCGAGGGACGGATGAGGGTTTTAATCATCTAAAGAACCCTTTTCCATATAAAGAGCCTTATGTGGAATTGAAAGATTCTATAGATGTTAAAGATTATCTTCAATGCCAATGAAGAACCTTTATTTTTAAGATAGCATAAGACATTTTACAGCAAGTGTCCTTTACGCTCGGCCGTTTTCATTTTTGGTCTGTCAGCATTTATAGAGTCATGAGAATACATCACAACACTGTCAAACACTTCATTATCAGTTATCATATATTTATTATCATTCCACAGAATCATCAGGTGACGTACAGAGAGCAAAATCAAAAGAAAAAAATACATCGCACAATAATTCATATTTTTTGCAATGTGACAATCTTAAGCTGTAAAAATGAACATGAATGCATCATAAACAAACATGAATTAACACTGAACAATGGTAAATCTCTAAATGAATCTTATTTACACTGAAAACAAATTATTAAAATCAAATTATTATTTGGGATCACCGAATCAACCTAAATGCGTTAATTCATACCAACAGAACTATTATTTATAGGTTTAATCTGGTAAAATTGCTCTTTAATCAGGTTACAAACCATTTGGATATCTTATATTAAACTAAAAGTAAAGGATATTATTTATTTAGAACATCAAAATAGTGCATTGTGTTGCAACTTTATTTTAACCTTTTGTGTTATTTCATATAAATTTCACAACTGTAAAAAAAAAATATCACATTTTTATACTAAACAACATAATATAAATATAAATGAATAAATATAAAATATCACAACTAGTAATCTTAACGTAAACTTTACGATTAGTAAACTTAAAATAATTAAGTAGAAATTACTCATCAAATTCTAACTGAACATGTTAAATTTACTTATTTCCTTTGCTAATTTTACTTAACTTGGTTAAGTAGATTTTACTTAATTCCATACTTAAATTTTACTTTAAAAATATGCGTGCAAAATAAAAATTAAGTACATTTTACTGATTGTTTTTTCAGTGTACAGTGGTGGCCAAAATGATTAGAACACCTGACAGATCTGAAAATATAAGTGATGCAAAAAATGATTTTCTTACTTAGTGTTTTTGTCTTGTTTTCTAGTATAAATATAAACATTCCTGATTCACGATGCATTTACTGTACAAGTGAAATGATTTAGCCTATCTGCCAAGAGAGTAAGAAAAATGATCTTAATTGAAAGGCTAAACAAGTGAAAGGCTAAACTATTTTTATGATTATTTGCAGATATTTTTGCTTGTTTTAAGGAAAAACTACCAAAAATATTATTTTTTTTTAACAAAAAACAAGACTATCTTAGGTCATTTCACTTGTACAGTAAATGCATCTTGATTCAAGAATGTTTAGATATTTATACTAGAAAACAAGACAGAAATACTGAGTAAGAGAATGTTTTTTTTGCAGTCCATCATTCTCCAGCAGATTCCTTCCGTCGCAGGTAGCTCCGGCAATAGTTGGTTTTATGGGTATTGTAACGGCCAATTCAACAAAAACAACGGAAACCTCTTTAAATATGCATAGTTCTAATAACTTTGATCAGCACTGTACATAATATTACAAAGGTGCTTGTAGACGGGGCGGAGCTAGGGGGCGTGGCCACCACTGACCTAAGCTTGCCCCGCCCCCCACTCACAACCGCAGTGCATGTCTCTTTATTGCTTGATCTAACTCACAACTATCTCAATTACAATTAAGTACTAATTAATTGTATTCAGTTGTGTTTTAGGCACTAAAGCAGTCCAGTACTTTATAATAATAATTATAATACCGCACATTGCCAGTCAAAAGTTTGAAATAATTACGATTAAAAAAAAAATTGTTTTCTTCTGCTCAGCAAGGCTGCATTTATTTGATCAAAAATACAGTAAAATTGTGAAATATTATTAGAATGTAAAACAGCTGTTTTCTGTGTGATTATGATATTATAGTTATCCAGCAATATTACCACCCCTTCCAGACAAATTTACAATTTTTCACTAAAATATTAATAGTTATGATAACTTGGTATTAGTTAGCACTGTCATCAAAATAAGACATTTAACCCAATGACAAAGATGCTATATTAAAGTGTATTATGATTTATAACATCAATAATCAGCTTTGGTCAAGATCATAAACTTGAGTTTGATTTTTTATACCTTGATTATTTATACAGTAAAAGTACATTTAGCAGATGCTTTTATCCAAAGCGACTTACAAACGATGACAACAGAAGCAGTCAAAACCAACAAAAGAGTACAAATTAAATAAATAAACAAATAAAGAGCTAAAGCTAGTAATATCTCAGCGAATGACTGACAGGAATCTTACCTGAGGACGGCAACTTGAAGTTCGTCGGTTTTAACCGTGCTTCGGAATGTTGATATTATCAAACTCGATCAAACTGGATTAATATTTTATAGACACAAACCAAGTAATAGCACAAAACATCTCAGAATTCTTCAAATCAAATCGATATAGATCACGCTTACGTTTGACCGCCGTTTTCCCGCCAAGAGATTGCGTCACTTCCGTGAGGACCTAGGGAAGGGGATTTTTTTTAGTCGGGTATTTTACAAAAGATAAATATTTTGTTTCAAACATTTCGACAAGAAAAAAAAAAGAAGAAACAAGTGGAATAATTGTCAGGTTTTATCGTAAAAGTTAGCGCAGCACTATTAAATAATTCACACACAACCTAGTAATAATCAAAGAAAACGAATGCGATTTATATAATTAACTGTAAAAGACTGTGAGACATAAATAATGTAACTTACTGTAGGAATAACTCCACTATAGTTAAACTGCCCAAGTTGTTCCTGGTGAATGCGATGAGAAAACGCTGAAGTAAGGCGCATCGGAACGCCACGCCATTGGTCCGTGAGAAAAACAGCGCGAACGGGGAGCGGTGAGTGACGTCACGTGGCCACCGAGCGCGGCGGATCAGTTGGTTTGGGAGGCATTTCGGTTAGAAGCACCGAATCCGCCGAGAAACCTCACAAACGGCCCGGAATGACTTAGACCCAACGCATCACAGCTTAATCGAGGTGAGTGATCAACAACGCGCGTCTGTATCGCTTCACAGGCTTCTGTTCTGAGTCGAGCTGAGTTTGTTGACTCGCAATGCTGCTGGCAGACTCCCGCGTCCACGAGCTACTAACTAGTACTAGTTAGCGACTAACCTATGGCTCCATATCACTCGTGTTGGCATTGACTGAACTGATCGCTGTCTGCAGCAGTTTATACAGTATTTCAGCATTTATTCGTGTGTACAAATGTGGATATTATGTCTTGGGAACACTGCATATGATCTAAATATCAAAGCGTGTGTCCTTTGTTTTAAAGAAAAGCTAAAACAGGTTATAGTGTGTAGCTTAATGTCTGTTTGTGTAAACCATGATAAACATTTAGTCGCTTGATGAAGTGTGTGGGGTTTTGTGACCTAAACAAATTTGTAACGATAACTGTTGCAGACAGGTTTTCCTCCGAACACTCCTCCCGTCTGTCATTGGTCAGTCAAACACATGGCCCCGCCCCCAAACTCGCGTTATTGGTTGAATCAGAAGTTGACATCGGCGACAGCTGCGGTGTCTAAAATCTATGGATTTATATAATAAAAAAATCTAATTGTGACTTTATATCTCACAATTCAAACATTTTCTCAGAATTCTCACACTACAACTTTGTTTTTTTTTATTTGTTTTTTTTTACCATGACCAGGGCGCAATGCAAATTTTTCAAATGATGTGTTTTAGCTTAATTAGGGGATTTAATTAATTGATCAGAATACATAAAGCACACAAGGTTTTTAAATAATCTTGCTCCAGACTCTATTTAATAGGCTAATTATGTAATTATTTATAGTCCTAATATCAAAATCTTACGATACGATAATATTGCGATATGAAATCCACGATGCAAGATTTATCACGGTATTACCAAAAAAAAGACAAACGAAAAATTTGAGAAAAAGATTTTACATTTTAAAGTTAAATTATTCTGTCTAATGCAGTTTGAGAGTTCAAAATTAAGAGCTCCATGTTCTTAACTAAGAAAACTTACGTCAGAGAAAAGTCAGTGAATTGACTTGCATAAACTTTATTTATGATATAGTGTCTCAGTCTAAATTACTCTCACACTGGGGCTTGAGGAAGCCAAACACATTAGAATAGAATAATAACAATGACAGTAATAGCCATATATTGTAAAACAATTGCACTGTAAAATAAATGAAAATGAATATTTCATAGGTGTATTATGTTTGCTTTACACTACAGTAGGGAAATTACAATACTTCTACACTTGAAAGACATATTTTGAATTTGGACTCATTTAAACCACGAAATGTGCGCTGCGCTTTGAAACACGCAGTGAAAACAGACTTGATGAAGAGATTAAACATATAGTGCTTTCGGTTTGAGTTCGTTTGACGGATACTGTGCCAAAGCATAATGCCCCAAATTCGTGATTAATTATTGCCCAGCGCTAAATTAAACATAATATTTTGAAGGAAAAAGACAGAAATAGTATTTTCTTTGTGTTTGCTTTATTTACAACTTTGAAAATTCTTCAGTTTTCTACAGAGCAGTTATTGTGGTTAGAACCGAGACAGAAGCACGTGCTGTGGCATTGATTGTGTCACTGTGAAAGAATGAAAATGCTTTAAATGTGTAATAATGTTTCTGTTAACTGCATACATGAAGGACAAAAACAGAGAAAAACGTCACAAATCAAACCAGCACAAATGACACAAACACCGTTCAGTTCCAGTACAGTTTGCTGATGTTGCTAACAAACATTTATGTCTTTAGACCGTCATTCACAGGAAGAGCAGGAACACACATTTTTAGGGCCCTTTTGAAATCCATTTTATTCTTTCCCAAATTTCACGTTCTTTGTTTTAATTTTTCTGGAGTCTGTTTTAATGGTTTAATTACATTTTAATAATCAAAAATGATGTCTAATAAAATAAAATACAATTTTAAAATCAACCAAGCACAAATGACACAAACACAGTTCGAATACAGTTCGTCTCATTATATGGATGTTTTATTCTGTTGTTGCAGACTAGCATTTATGTCTTTAGTATAGCGTCATTGATGAATCATTCGCAGTAAGACCAGAAACACAAATTAAGAAAGTCAATTTAGGGTCAAACACATTTAGAGCTCTTTTATTTTAATCCATTTTAAATTTTAGTAATCAAACGGCATGATTGATAAATTAAAATAATGACTCGTATACTATTTAATAAAAAATGTATTAGTTTTTATTACATTTTTAAGGGCTTATGTATTTTTTCCCAAATTCTTTTTCATTTTTTCCCCAAATTTATATTTTTCAGTTTTATTTTTTTTTTCCATATTCAGTTTTAATGGTTAAATTAAATGACTAATTTAGTAAAAAAAAACAAAAAAAGCTAATTGATTAAAATCATGAAACATATACAATTTATCAGCAATTTATGAAGAAATGAACGGAAATTATATTTTCAGGGCCGTGTTATTTTTTCGCAAATATTTTTTTTTTCTTCTGTGTTAATTTCTCTAGACTCAGTTTTAATTGTTACATTTAATTTTTATTAATCACAAAGCATGTCCAGGTAATTAAAATAGTGAAACTTACATGATTTAACAACAATTAATTTAAAAGTTTCAAAGTTATTGGGCCATTTAATTTTTTTCCAAATCCTGTCAGACCCCCATAATTGCATGTTCTGTTTAATTTTTTTCAGGAACCCAGTGTAATCATTTAGGCCTAATCCCAGCATCATGAGGGTGTTTTGTTGTCTTGTCTGTCTGTTCGAGCTCATCGATCGGTGATTTGTTGTGTTTTTCCAGCTGTTTCAGATGCTGAAATCAGCTGAATGGTGTGCCGGACATGGACTGGCCTGTAGATGAGCCGAGGTTTGCAGCGATGGAGAGCACAGCAGAGGGAATGCTGGGAAACGCTGACAGGCTTGTTTGCGATGATGGCAGTGGCGTCTCGGTCACGCTGGAGAACGAGTCGGTCTGGAGCCGCTTTCACAGCCTGGGCACGGAGATGATCCTGACGGTGCAGGGCAGACGCATGTTCCCCTGCTGCCGCTTCCGTCTGAGCGGCTTACAGCCCGAGCTCAGCTACTTCCTGATCCTGGACATCACGCCTCTGGATGAGCTCCGACACCGCTGGAACGGGGAGACGTGGGAGCCTCACGGAGCCGGCGAGCCGCACCTCCAGAGTCATGTGTGTTTCAGGGATGGAGCGATAAATCATGATAAAATTCCCCACGGTTAGTATTACCGTTACATATTTTAATTATCATTTAAACCGTATTTAGGGCTGGGCGATATGGCAAAAATGTTTAATCTAGATTTATTTTCAGAATGTTTGACCGATTTTTTACGATTTTTAACTAGTCGACTTGAAAATGTAACTACGACATGATTCCAGTAACTTCCTCTAGTTAAAGACAATTCTATTCCAAGTGCGGCACACATGAAGATATAAATGTTAAACAAATCACTTGTTAAATATCTTTGCAGAAAAGATGCATGAACTATAACTACATCTTGTACAAACTTGTCTTATACATATTATATGTTCAGAAATAATGCGAGGAAAAATCTCAGAAGTCAAGGTAATTCAAACTCAAAATGACTGAAGGTATAACAGCAGTAGAGTATTATTAACTATAAATGTTCTGTAAAAACAACAGCAGCTTTCAGTCTGACACCGTGATGCAAACATGAAATATCAGACGTACAGTAATAGTTCTTCACAGGTTTTATTATTCGCTTGCACTGCTTTTCCATTGTGTTTTCTGTGTAAACATGGACTTGTTTGACTGTTGCTCTCGCGTCTCTTGCATGAAGCAGCTTTCTAAAAACACTGCGCTCAAGTTAAGAGAAGTTCACTCCCATCTTGTTGCATGTGCTTGCTATTCCACTGCAGCGTCGCATCTTTATCAACACAAAAGCTCATTCTGTGTGAATGGTGTCTAGTGATATATATTCTACTCGCGGTCCTTCACTGAACGCGGTTGGATCGTTCTTTTCTCTTTACCGTTATCACCGGCATATTGTCAAAGTGTCTAAATCTAACGTTTGGTAATATTTCTATTCAAAATCGCGATTCCTCGATTTCTAAAAAAATACAATTGTGGCAAAGCATTACATTGGAATTAATCGATAAAATCGCTCAGCTCTAACCGTATTCGATTACCGCGATTTGAACAACTCGGGATACATAAATACTGTTCAGCATAAAGCACAGTTTTAAATAACAGTGTCATGTTCGCACAGCAGCAGGTGAGTTTTGTTTTGTGTGAAAACACGGCGGAAGGCTACGAGGTTTTAAAAGAGTGCTAAGGGAATTATACGAATGAATATATGAATTAATTAATTAAATGAATGTACCTCTGAAGGTTCTGACTGTCTTAAAAAGATTCGATGGCATTTTGTCTTCATCTTCGCTCCATGCAATACCTAATAAAGCAGTGTTTTAATCGCAGTGCTGCTTTGTGCAGGAGGTTACGGGAAACAGCTGTAATTCTGCTGCTCCATCAGCGCCACCTGCTGTCACAGAGTGGATTTACAGAGACTCACATTGCAATTGTGTTGAAACATTTCGGTCGTGCAGTGTCGCATACCTAAATCATATATTGTTGTTTTACTGCGGCATAACTTTCTGTTGCGCTCGTTTGTTTAGATTTCTGCACGAGCCTCATCTGAACAGAAAGTCATTTTATTTATTGTTTGTTGATTTTAAATACAAACTTGGTGATTTATGTGTCGGTGCTGTTTGAACAGTTCTAGCACTTTTTAACAGTACAGTGATGATACTGATAACCGTGATGAGTAACGTTCATACGGTGACCTCTCTAGTGTGTTTCCATCCGGACTCTCCGGCTGCGGGTCAGCGCTGGATGGACGGGCCTGTGTCCTTCTACAAGATGAAGCTGTCGCACAGCTCTGAGGATCCAGACGCCGCTGTGGTTCTGCGGCCCATGCACCGCTATCAGCCGCGGCTCTACGTGGTTCCCGCGAGCTCCTGTCCTGAGCCGGACGTCCATGTCTTCACCTTCCCTAAAACAGCGTTCTATGCGGTGACCAGCTACCAGAACCCGCTGATAACCCGGCTCAAGATCGACTGCAACCCCTTCATGCTGGCGTTCAGAGAGGACGGGGCGAGCGCTCGCCTCATCCAGAACAAACTCAAGCTGGCTCTGAGCGAGAAACACCGCAGGTGCGGCTTTATTCTGTTGTTGCAGACTAGCATTTATGTCTTTAGTATAGCGTCATTGATGAATCATTCGCAGTAAGACAAGGAACACAAATTAAGAAAGTTAGTTTTGGGTCAAACGCGTTTAGAGCTCTTTTATTTTAATACATTTAAAATTTTAGTAATCAAACGGCATGATTAATCAATTAAAATAATGAATCATATACTATTACATTTATTACAATTTTAACAAAAATTTAGTTTTTAGAAGCTTATGAATGTTTTCCCAAATTATTTTTCATTTTTTTCCCAAATTTATATTTTTCAGTTTTATTTCTTTCCGTATTCAGTTTTAATGGTTAAATTACATGTGACTAATTTAGTAAAAAAAGAAAAAAGGGCTAATTGATTAAAATCATGAAACGTATACAATTTAACAACAATTTATTAAAAAAATGAACGAAAATTATATTTTTAGGGCAGTTTTATTTTTTCCCAAATTAATTTTTTTCTGTGTTAATTTCTCTAGACTCAGTTTTAACGGTTAATTTAAATTTTAGTAATCACAAAGCATGGACAGTTAATTAAAATAGTGCAACTTACATGATTTAACAACAATTTATTAAAAATTTCAACGTTTTCGGGCCTACCAAATATGTGAATCATGTAAATGAATCATATCGGTACATGAATGTAGTGCTATACAGTGGTTTTAATTGTTAATTTAACCTGTTTTTGCTTCTCAAGAAGAAAGTTCTGGGTCGTATTTCACTGCAAAAATGCTCTTTATGCAAAATCTAATGTCTTATTCTTGTGCTTTGTCATATGTGACCCTGCAGCACAAAAGCAGTCTTAAGTCACTGGGGTATATTTGTAGCAATAGCCAACAATACATTGTATGGGTCAAAATTATACATTTTTATTTTATGCCAAAAATCATTAGGATATTAAGTAAAGATCATGTTCCATGAAGATATTTTGTAAATCTCCTACCGTAAATATATCAAAACTTAATTTTTGATTAGTAATATGCATTGCTAAGAACTTCATTTGGACAACTTTAAAGATGATTTTCTCAATATTTAGATTTTTTTGCACCCTCAGATTCCAGATTTTCAAATATTGTCCGATCCTAACAAACCATACATCAATGGAAAGATTATTTATTCAGCTTTCAGCAAATCTCAATTTCACAAAAATTGACCCGTTTTGTGCTCCAGGGTCACATGAGTTTTGATGAGATGCACCCTTCTGTCATCATGAGTGTGTTTGATTATGATGTGTTTCTTCTTTTACCTGTAGCTCGACACACACACATCATGAGTCCAGTGAAGAGGGAAGGATGAGTGACGAGACGCTCGTTAGAGACCCATCAGCTGAGCCTGTGGCCTCGTTAGCCCCTGCATCTGCTGATGAGGTGTCTCTGCGATCGTCTCAGAGCTCAGAGCAGCACAGATCTGGGATCAGCTGCAGAGTGAAGCGTGTTTACCGCAGGGGCTGGAGGAGTGGCGCGAGGAAAGCCAAGGCTAAATGGTGGACTAACGTGAAGCACAGATCTGCTGCGGTCAGCACCGCGTCCATGCAGCCCGACCTGGAGCACGTGGACGGCGTGCTGTTTGTGTCCTTCACTGCCAAGGTATGAAAGACCAGCTACTGCGTTCACTAGGAGTGCAACGCTACACAAACATGATGGTTCGGTATGGTTTGAGTACAGCAGGAGGAAAAAAATTAACAAATTGCTTTTTTTTTTTTTTTTTTTACCAATTTTGAAATTGCGATTTAATATGCAATTATTTTTTTAATTTCCTCAGGGATAAAAATCTACCTCAGCTTCTGCTCTAAACTATAGGGAGCTCTTTATATTACTATAAGATTACGATTAACAACAGAACCCAAACTTAAACTCAATTACTATTTATACTTTTACACACATGTAGTTCATGAGACGGTGTTTCAGTGGTTTCGTTTACTGTCAAGCCGTTCTGAAACACGGCGCTGCATGTGTGTGAATAAACAGACAGCGTATCATTTTTATTTGTCGACAACCCGTCAAAATAAAAACTTCGTAGTTTACCCTTTGAAAATGAAGAAATTAATTAGAATTTTAATTTTACAGTAAAATAAAATAATCTTTTTTTTATCTTGCAGTATTATTACAATATGTCTCTTATTTTGTTTAATATTTTTATTTCGTATTATCAAAATATTAAAAATATATAATCAATAATCACAGTAAAATTGCAATTAGTGTTTTTGTTTTCAGTTTCTGATATCTAGAGAACAGGTTTGATGTAACGCTGATTTATAATGAATCAGACACCGATATCAAACCAACACTTCACACAGCGTTTACTCCGAATAAACAGAGCTGGTTTATTATCCTTTGCCTGAAGACAGTCGCTGTTCATCAGCTGCTTTGTGTCTCAGGAGGCGCTGGACGTTCATGTTGGAAACATGAGGAGATCCGTGGAGACATCTGCTTCATCACACTCGCAGACTGGAGCGGAGAAGCCAGCGCGTGATGCAGGTGTGTGAGCGTCTGATCCGTGAGCATCCTCCGCTCTGATGACGAACTCATGTGTGTTTGTTTGTGACGTCTGCAGACTGGATCTGTGAGCAGGAGCCGGTCTTACTGCAGCAGCTCCAGCAGCTGAAGAACCGGCAGATCATTCATCCTGTGCTTCAACAAGGTGAACACACACAGACCAACACACATCAAACCTGCAGGGTCTGAATGCGATATACTGTATATCGTCTGCCATAATATCGGAATTGGTGTGATTTGACATTATCAAGTATTTCGCAAAAACCAAACAAAACACACCTACGGAGTGCACGCACACATCAAGTCTAGAGTTCACTGCATGATTCAGTATTAAAATGCATTTAGAATGATCACAAGTTTAAGACGGGGGCAGAAAATGTATATATTTATACCACTTCATATAGTTAATCAATTTCACACGAAGAGGGCCAAAAATTACCATGATTACAAATGTAATATTGATTTTTTTACAACAGTTCAGTAAACAAGAAGTTAATTAAGAGACTTACATTTTAGACACCATATTGCTTGTTTTTGCGCTATTTCGACTAGAAAAATAATTCCAAACACATTATTTTGGATGTCCCTGGATATTTGCATTATATTTGTGTCTCTGAGCAACACAACTAAATTAATCAACCGTTTAAATGATTCGGTTCAATCGCAGTGAATCACTTATTAACAATGACTTTGCTGCCACCTACTGGCGGTTTTAATTTCACATTTACAGCATCTTTTTATTGTTTAAATAATTTTAAATATCAGTATTTAACGTTTTATGTTTAATAGATCAAAACGTTATTTATGCATTTGTAATTGCAGGTTAAATGCATTCATGTCCTGCATTAAACAGTGTGTAAATACATCTAAATGCCACTTCAGATGCAGCTTCTGTGTTGATTTCATTTGTTTGGTAACAGGCCAAATGTGTTATTATTCTAATTCACTGATTAAATGTAAGAATTTGACGCAAAAGATAATGCGCACTTTTAAAGGTAAAAATGCTGTAAAAATCTATTTAAACTTACTTACATATTGACAATAAGGACTGCCCGTATATCTCCGTATGATGCATTTAAATTAGTGTTAATAAGCGCAGCGCTGCTGTGTTTACAGCGGTAACCAAGGAAACGCTGTATTACTGTTCCATAAGTGCCACCTGCTGTCAGATTGTGAATCTGCATCTCATTCAGACCACTCCGTTTTTGCTTCAGATTTTGAAATTATACAGTCTAATATAAATCAAACATTGCTCTTTTTTCCAATTCATGATTAAAATGCAGTGCTTGCCTCTAATTTCAAATGGCTATGAAAAATCAAGGTGCAACACAGAGTGAAGAATTTGCAAGTGTTATTTATGTGATTTTTCCATTTCTGAACCTGAACATCTACAAACATAAAAACCTAAAGCTTCATTTCATTTCTATCTTTGTGCTATAGGCCTATATTTAATTGTGCTATTATTTGTAATTTGTTCAATTGTCTTTAATAATGTTTAATATGTGATTTTTCCATTTCTGAACCTGAACATCTACAAACATAAAAACCTAAAGCTTCATTTCATTTCTATCTTTGTGCTATAGGCCTATATTTAATTGTGCTATTATTTGTAATTTGTTCAATTGTCTTTAATAATGTTTAAACTTTGTTTGTTTATTTTTGGCTAGTGATTTTTGCTGTGGTATCGAAATTGAAATAGAGAATTGTAAAATTTAATTGGTATCTAAAATATTGGTGTCATATAAGCTTATTTATTAGAAAACAAGATAACAGATCAAAAACGATGATAACAGCAACTATTTTATTTTTTGTGGCAGGGCCAGTGAAAGTGTTGGCAGGGCAAGTAAACATTTTAACCACCGGTCCAGTAGAAAAAATCCTTAGCGTTGATCCCTGCTTACTGGAAAAGATGAATTAAAATTAAATTATCGAGATTAAAAAAGAAGTGAAAGGATGCAGATCAAATACCCGCAGCACTCATAACCCATCTGCGGTTCGTCTTTTGCTCTGTTATTGTCTGGTTTATTAATTTCTGGTTTCTGTTCTGGTTTCTGCACAGTTGGGCTGAAACTGAATCTTCTGGATCCAGCGGCACCCATAGACCTGCATTATCTGGGTGTTGCTCTACCTTTGCCTTCACCTGTCCTCACATCATCCTCCCGTAAGCAAAATCATGAAGATTATGGCTCCGGGGTGTTTGTGCTGTTATATTAGAGTGATGGAGTCTAATATGAATCATCACTGACATTGAGAAACATAAAAAAAAGCCCTCAAAAGTAAAACGATGTATTACATGGGGTCCTATTGAGTCTGTTTTATCATTTTTAAAATTTTGTTTCTTCCATGTTCATTTTTCTGGATTCTGTTTTAATGTTTAAATTAAATTTTAGTAATACAAAAGCGTGCTACATTAATTGAAATAATGAAATCTACACAATTTAACAAACACTTTCAAAAGTTTTATTTCTTCTTCTTATTATTATTTATTTTATTTTTTTTACAAAAACATTTTTGGGCCCTATGAAAACCTTCTTACTTTTTCCCAAATTTCTTTTAACTTTTTCCAAAATTCTGTATTTTCTGTTTTAATTTTTCTGGATTCCATTTGAATTTATTTATTTTTTTATAATTTTTATTTTTTTTAATTTAATAATCAAAAAGCATTTCTAATCAATCAAATCAAAATAAACTTAATTTATTAACATTTTTACAATAATGGTGCTCTATGAAATGTTTTATTTTTTCAGAAGTTGTGTTTAGGATTTAATACACAATTATTTAATAAAAACGGTGGTAATCAAATGAAGGCATAAAACATTGACAATTTAATTAATCTTTTAAAATTTAATGAAACTTTTTTTCATTTGAGTACTTTTTTTTTTACTACTTTCTTTTATTCCTTTTTGGCAAACAAAGTGCTGCACAGCAAAGGTTTACTGTTCAAATAAAAAAATGGAAGAAAATATTGTAATATTAAAAACAGAATTTTTTAGAACTACAGTAATGAATATGAGATTTATTTATAAAACTATAAAAAAAACATGCTATTAATGATATATTGGAGTTTTGTTTAGTTCATTTATTTATTATTTATGCTTCTTGTTTGTGTCCAGACGCCGCTTTCGTTTCGCGCACTGGGAAGACGAGCGATCTGACCAGGATCAAAGGCTGGATGGAGAAGTTTAGTTCAAAGAGCTCAGCCGACAGTAAGCACATAATAAAAACAGCTCCTTCGTTTTAGAGCTGCGGCGATAAATCGATGCAGAATTGATTCGTGGACTGATTCTGAGATCTTCCGAATTCATGGCGACTCTCTCTGGAATTGATTCTGAGCTTATATTCTAACAGCAGATGGCGCTCTACCCTAGTTTTTAGAGTTTAGTTTTTTTAGAGTCCGTAATTTCACATCAGCTCAGAATGCTTTTATGACGCCATATTAATGTAAACACAGCCCACTGTGAACACCCTTGTGATTCGCTGCAATCTTTTCGAATCCTATGATGGATTATTTTAGGTTCAAGTGTGTGTAAGGATTTGTCTGTTTCTGAAGCATGCAGCGCCATTTGCTGTTCACAATTAAGCTCAGAATCCACTCGAGAAAGAATCACGACGCCTTCGGAAAACCTCAGAATCGATGCGGAATCATTTCTCGATTCGCGATGCATCGGTTTATTTTCCCAGCCCTGCTTTGTTTATTGGATTGGCTGGTCTTCAGGTGTGATTTTCTCCTGTTTCCGCTGCTGATCAGGCTCGGCCGGTCACTCGGCGTTCTCCTCGGTCCTGCTGGACGAGTATCTGGAGGCTGAAGGCCAGCGGATCAGCGAACGCGCCGCCGTGTTTTCCTCCAGCGCTCCGTCTCCGGTGCTCTATCAGCTGCCCGTCAAGAGCAGCAGCTACGTGAGGACCCTAGATAGTGTGCTCCAGACGCGCAGCTCTGCCCCCTCTGGACTCCGTGACAAGCGCACTAAAGCGTGGCGATCCAGACGAGGTGTTAGAGCGGCTCCGGAAGCAGTGCGCTCTTCCTCGGCCAGACTCCGGTGGAAGCGCAGCGTCTCTGAAGATCCTCCTCAGCGTCCTGCAGCGTCCAGCGGAGCTCCCTCCAGACGCAGGAGAAGGTACCGGCGGCGGAGGCGGACGCTGAGGTTCAACAGAGATGCCGTGGATGGAGCGCAGGCCTCTGCATTCGCTCAGAAGCACTCGGAGCTGCTGGCTCAGGAGCAGCAGGCCGTCTCTCTCGGACAGAGTCCCACTCACATCAGCGCTGAGAGAGCCGGCTTCGCTCTGAGCTCACTGCTGACCGCAGAGGTGCGTCCGCTCTCACACACACTAGGGCTGGCAGAATGCCTGAAAAAGTTTGAATTTTGTACTTGAATATTATCAATAATTGAATTATATTCTAATTTAAAGGGCATAATTTCAGTTAGGGGGGAAAAAGCTTTTGGCTTCTCTCCTGAGGCCACAAGAGGGCGCATCGAGGAAAATATTACTAATGCACGTTTATTCAAAGCAATAAAATAACACGACTATCTTTGAAAAAAGTGCATAATGTTTAAAATAATGTTTATAACCCATAACACAAAGTTGCTTAAATAATTAGAAACAAAACAGCATCATGTATGTATGTATAGTTTAATACAAAGGACCGAAAACCAATCACAGACTACTTTTTATAAATTAAAAACATGAGATGCAGTGGGATGGGGAAAAAATGCCATAAAGTCTCGAGACCTAACATGCAACGTTTTTGCGTTCGAATGTGGATTTTTATTTTATATTTGAAATTTTGAATTTTTATTAGACAGCCCTAACACATTTACATATCTGATTACTGCACACTAGCTAGGACTGGACGCTGTTGTTTTTATGCTACTGCAGGGTTTTTCAATAGCAATGTGAAATGAAACGTATTGCAGTTCAAATCACAATATATGACAAAATATAGCTTTTTATTTTTTAATAAGATTTTTTTAAATAATTATTTTATAAATAATAATTATAAATGTATTAAAATGTATTATTGTTTATTCACGTATATAAATAAATAATTATGAATAATTGTAAAATAATTCATAATATTATATATAATAATTACAAAACAATGAAATAAAACACATATACACATATATTTGCTTATTTATATAAATAAATAATTATAAAATAATTTTAAATATTATATACTGAACAAAATTATAAACGCAACACTTTTGTTTTTGCCCCCAACAATAAAAACATAAAACACTACAAATTTTTATTTTATTTATTTTATATACAGTAGGTTTGCTTATTTATATAAATAGATAATTAAAAAATCGGTAGCACTTTATTTTACAGTCCTGTTACTCATGTACATACTCTGTACTTATTATAGTAATTGCAATAACTAGGTAATAACCCTGAACCCACCCCATGTAGTTACCTCATATTACCAGTAGGGATGCACCGATAGGATTTTTTTTGGCCGATACCGATTTTAACAAACAACTATTGGCCGTTACGATACCGATATTTTTCAATTGCATAAAGCAGGGCTTAAAAACGAGAGAAAAAAAAAGATTGGTTCACTCCGAGCAGAATCGGTATTTGAGCGTTTCTGTTTTCTGTTCCTCTGTGAAACCGGTTTGAGTAGAAAACATACCGGTTAATAACGTTATTTTTTTTACTTTTTCTTTGCCAATAATAATAATAATCATACTACTAATAATAACAATAATAAAGTAGAGTGTTTAATTTACTCAAAAAGTAAATCATTAAGAGAGTCTTGATCTCGTTTAGTCTTAGCCAATACAGTAGGGCTGCAGGATTAATCGAGTGCGATAGTCACGCGCATCTCGTCAGTAAAGCGGTTCTGTGATTAGTAGTAAATCTCCATCACCTGCTTTCAGACGGAGCGGCATTTACTACACAGAGCCGTTGTTCACTGACAAGCTATGCAATATTGCTACTAATAATAACAATAATAAAGTAGAGTGTTTAATTTACTCAAAAAGTAAATCATTAAGAGAGTCTTGATCTCGTTTAGTCTTAGCCAATACAGTAGGGCTGCAGGATTAATCGAGTGCGATAGTCACGCGCATCTCGTCAGTAAAGCGGTTCTGTGATTAGTAGTAAATCTCCATCACCTGCTTTCAGATGGAGCAGCATTTACTACACACAGCCGTAGTTCTCTGACAAGCTACGCAAAAAAAAATCACAGACGATATAATCGTACGATTATGAAATTGAAGAAATCGTTCGTGATAATGACAGCTGTTAGCGTAGCTTCTCAGTGAACTACGGCTCTGTGTAGTAAATGCTGCTCCATCTGAAAACACGTGAAAATACCACATTTAATAACATGTTTTTACTCCAAACTCACTTCATAACGTCAGTCGAGTGTTTGAAATAAATCCTTCTGTGAGATGATGAGGCTTCTTACACAGAATAAGACACGCAACATATTTCATAGTATTATAAATTAAGCGTTTATAAGCTCCTATAAGCGTTTTGAGAGGAAAAAAACAGCCTAAATTAGTAGGCTGTACGTTACATTATATAATTACATTCAGAAATAATGTAGGCTAAATAATGGTAAATAAAAGCAAAATTACAAACACAATTAGGCTATTTTAGTTCCCTTCTCTCCACAACAAATCCTCTAAAGTTGTATTTAGGCTAAATATAAGCGTCAAGCCAAAACGAATTAATTTAAAAGCGAAACTGAAGCCTATCTCTCTCATTCTGCACAAATCCAGATGTTTCCACATTCGCGAAGTATCTGGATGCTAACCTATTATTTATTATGTGAACTATAGGCTTTGTTCTTCGGTCACTCGGATGTGGACGTAAAACCTCATCTTTCACATATAGACTATAACAGCAGTGAGGCACAGACTGTACTACGGACTATTTAAATTGAGCAGTGTAACTTTTTATGCTTTAACTGTATTTTATTTAGATAATGAACAGGCTGCGTTGTCTAATTAGCATAAATCGGTTGTATGTGCGTGTGAGGCACCGACACGATCACTGCATTGTTTTCCCAACTGTTACTCATAATTTATGGTCATAGCAACACTGGTTTGTCATACAGATAGAAGGAAAACATCATTCAAAACTGTGAACCTTTTGTAAAATAAAGAAAAACGCTTTCTGCCGTCTCGGTTTCCTTTCCGTGAACTTCAGAGCGCGTTTTACAATTACCCGAAACTCAGCACACTTTTTTTCTTTCGTTTTGTTAATCCGTTAATGATTTAAGTGAAATATATTTAGTGTATAGGCCTATATATTCATTTTTATGTAGCCTATATAGTTTTCTCCGTTCACAGAAATGTGACAGTGTGTCAATCCGTGTTCTACACTGGTTTCAAACAAAAAGCTGCATATTACCTGCCATTCATTTTCACTTCATTGTAGTCCTAATGCTTGGCGGTTCATGACATATCCTCGGATAAACTCTAACGACTTACCTGTGATGAATTTACAGCTGAGCCGTCTGACAAACTATATTTTCTATGGATTGTATTTTGTTTTGGCAAGTATTTAATTATTTTGAAAAACGTTGGATTATGCAACAGACGTGCAACTCGTTGTCTCCATGCAGTTAATTAATAAAGCATCGTTATTGGCCCTTTTCATGCTATTACCGATATATGCAGATGGCTTTAAAATAATCAAAAATCGGCCGATACATCGGTGCATCCCTAACTACCAGTGCTTTCTGAGGTAGGTACAGAACAGTTACTAATAAGATTTTATATTTTATCTGTTTACTTGCATGTCATGTGACTTGTAACCAACTTTAGAGAACTGTGAACTTGTGAATGCGTCGTTAAATTATTGAAGAAATCTCGGGAAGTTCTTCAGCTGACTAAAATGTTTGGGAATCGCTGTGCTACTGTAAAGAAAGTTTGCAAAGTTGCTGAATGAGATAACAGGATTAATGCGTTTTTCCCCACTGGATTATCAAAAATAGGCATTAGCACAAGATTTAATATATAAATATTGTTCAGTTTTCTCATGCTGGGATAAAAACATTTTGTCCCCTTATTAAGAGTATGTATAAAAGTGTTAGAATGATGTGATCTGTACAGAAGGCGGTGAAGACGAAGCAGCAGGTCAGGGAAGGTGTGTGTGGTAAAGACTTCTGCCGGCTGGGCTGCGTCTGTGAAAGTCTGAACAGAGAAGCGCGAGGATCCACTCACTGCAGACGTGTGCAGTGCATGTTCAGCTGCGGCTGCTTCAAACACAAGATCCTCCTCGTGCGCTCCGAGCACAGCGCCGGGAGCCTGGTGGCCTTCCGTAAGTCTGCACCGGGTTTACTGTTGCGCTCAAGTGCCAGTCACTCTTAGTTTACTCATTCACATATTATTCATATTTAGATTCCGATTAGATTTTCAATTTTTATTTGGTAATTTTGTTGTTTTTATCTTTTTTTTCCTATATTGTTTTTATTCTTTATAGGTTTTAGTTTTCAGTACAGCATGTTTTGTACTAAAATAACTAAAACTTGAATGAATAAAAACTATTTCTGACCCTGGAGCACAAAACCAGTCATAAGGGTCAATTTTGTGAAATTGAGATTTATGCATCATCTGAAAGCTGAATAAATAAGCTTTCCATTGATATATGGTTTGTTAGGATAGGACAATATTTGGAAACTATTTGAAAATCTGGAATCTGAGGGTGCAAAAAAATCTAAATATTGAGAAAATCATCTTTAAAGTTGTTCAAATGAAGTTCTTAGCAATGCATATTACTAATCAAAAATTAAGTTTTGATATATTTACAGTAGGAGATTTACAAAATATCTTCATGGAAAATGATCTTTACTTAATATCCTAATGATTTTTGGCATAAAAGAAAAATGTATAATTTTGACCCATACAGTGTATTGTTGGCTATTGCTGCAAATATACCCCAGCGACTTAACACTGCTTTTGTGCTGCAGGGTCACATATAGACATATTTAAAAGAAATACTAAAACTAGGGCCGGGCGATATGGCACAAAAATAAAATCTAGATTTTTTTCAGAACGTTTGACCAATTCTGAATTTTTTACGATTTTTAACTAGTCGACTTGAAAATGTAACTACGACATGATTCCAGTAACTTCCTCTAGTTAAAGACAATTCTATTCCAAGTGCGGCACACATGAAGATATAAATGTTAAACAAATCACTTGTTAAATATCTTTGCAGAAAAGATGCATGAACTATAACTACATCTTGTACAAACTTGTCTTATACATATGTTCAGAAATAATGCGAGGAAAATGCATAAAAAAAATTCTCAGAAGTCAAGGTAATTCAAACTCATAATGACTGAAGGCATAACAGCAGTAGAGTATTATTAACTATAAATGTTCTGTAAAAACAACAGCAGCTTTCAGTCTGACACCGTGATGCAAACATGAAATATCAGACGTACAGTAATAGTTCTTCACAGGTTTTATTATTCGCTTGCACTGCTTTTCCATTGTGTTTTCTGTGTAAACATGGACTGTTTGACTGTTGCTCTCGCGTCTCTTGCATGAAGCAGCTTTCTAAAAACACTGCGCTCAAGTTAAGAGAAGTTCACTCCCATCTTGTTGCATGTGCTTGCTATTCCACTGCAGCGTCGCATCTTTATCAACACAAAAGCTCATTCTGTGTGAATGGTGTCTAGTGATATATATTCTACTCGCGGTCCTTCACTGAACGCGGTTGGATCGTTCTTTTCTCTTTACCGTTATCACCGGCATATTGTCAAAGTGTCTAAATCTAACGTTTGGTAATATTTCTATTCAAAATCGCAATTCCTCCATTTCTAAAAAATTAAATCGTGGCAAAGCTTTAAATTCGAATTAATCAATAAAATCGGAAAAATCGCCCAGCCCTAACTAAAACTTACCTAAAATAAAAATGAAAACAGAAAAGAATTCAAAATATTAATAGCTGAAATAAAATAAGTTTAACTTTATTTCAAGCGACAAATTTTTTTTTAATGGTTTCAGTTAAGTTATCTATAATAACACTTGCGTGTAAATGTTCTGTTCTGGATCTTGCGGTTTCTCGGGTCGCTCTGATTGAATCTGTGACACTGATGTCACTAACCGTATATTTACAGTAGCCCATATAGACGTCAGAAGTCAATAGTTTTCAGTGACAGATCTTGTGCCTGTAGGTCATGTGTTGTGTTGTGAGTGATGCTGCTGCTCTTGTGTGGTGTCACAGCCGTCGCTGGCCCCGGATCAGACGGCAGGCCGGAGCCAGCGCTCAGAATCAGCAGCCTGTGGAGGAGGAGAGCCGGAGAGAACGACCCCGAGCCGCTGTTCACTCCCAGAGCCAGCGGAGCGCCAAGACGAGCGCCGCGCCATCATGCTCCCGCGCCGCGGCCCTGTCCTCAGGTCAGCTGCTGTCTTATCAAGCCGTGCTGCTATTCTCTGCTAGGTTTTCAAATGCAACTTTTAGTTTTTATCATATTTAGTCAACTTGTGCTGTTTTAGTTTTAGTTGAGTTTGTCAACTAAATGTCTGAGCATTTTAGTCTATAGTTTTAGTCACATTTTTGTCTTGCTGTATAATGTTTAAAATGATAAAAATTATTATTGTGCTAAATTTTAACTCTTTCCTCGCCAGCGTTTTTGAAAAAAAGTTGCCAGCCACCGCCAGCATTTTTGCTGATTTTCACTAAAATTTCATAGCCCCCAGAATATTTTGTTGTATGAATATCTTTTATCAAAATAAAGAACAGACCCTCTACTTTTAAACAAACGTTTGATTTTAGCTTTAAGCATTCTTTTTTATCAACACTTGAATGTAGGTAGGTTTCATGAAAAAAGCAAAATTTTTAAGCAAAAAGCTGAGAAAATCACATTTGTATCAAATACTGCATCTTGATCATATTCAGTAATATTATCAAAGCAAAGATTCAGAAGATGGCTTCCATCAGCGCTCCCAAAGCTTGCACAGCTCTTTCTGGATCCACATTTCACTCGGGAACATTAGGCAGTTTTCATTTATATGCTGTTAGTGTTGATGATCGCATTATTTTTCATATGCATATGCTTACATATGAGATCGCTCGTTTCTGCGTCTTCCTGGTGCACCATATACATCTAACAGCGCACATTTATATATGTTATACGTTTAAACTAACATTGTGATTTGCTTAATTCTGGTAATTCTGATAAGCTGTTGGACACGGGCAGGGCCTATATTTGAGGCCCGTGCAGGGCTCTAATCATGTGACACTGAAGACTGGAGTTCTAGACTCATTCAGGAGATGCGTAACAGCGCCTCCTAGCGTATAACAGCGAGAACACAGAAACCAGGAAAATTCTGTGTTTGGCGGGGAAAGAGTTAATTGCAATGATTGTTTTCATTTGGGAAATTTATTTTTACATTTCATCAGAAGTCACTCTTTCAATAATAAGCACAAATCAATAGAATATTGACTCATACTAATCTAGTGTACAGATTTATAACAGGATATCAGTTAGAGGCTAAATAAACATTACAGACTTTAGATATACACTCTGTCTACGTTATGAAAACTAAAAACCTACTCTCAAATATTATAACGATAAAAATAATCCGGCCCTAACTAAAACTTCTTTTAGTCTCGTCTTTTTTCGTCAACAATATCACATGTTGATATAGTCTCAGTTTTTCATTTAATGACCTTATTATCGTCTCATCATCTCATTTTACGTTGTTGACAAACATTTTTCGTCATAGATTTCGTTAACGAAATTAACTGTAACTGTAAAATTAATTAACTCCGAGCTACGAATTGCTCGTGTGCACAGACACTTCCGACTATATTTTGATTGTTTGTTTATTTTAGTTTTCTGTGTCCTGTTGTTCGTCCTGATCACAGGTGCAGGAGACGGAGAAGGATCCGGTTTACTTGTACCTCGAGAGCATGATGACGTGTGCTCGTGTGCGAGAATACAACAGCAACCCTCCACCGCAGGTGCACTTACTGCCGGCTAAAAGAAGCGTAGCAGCACCTGATGAAGCGGTACTTTAAACACACATGCACACTAGGGCTGTCAGAAAACATCGAATTGGGAATATTCGTCGGATTTAAAATAAAAATCTACATTTGAATGCTAAAACGCTATCAGTGGACACGAGATGCGATGACGATGTAAGTGTCACTGCATTATAATGTGTTTTTAGTCTATGCAGCACTAGATGCGGCGCTGCTCGTTCAAAATACTGCGGAAAAACAGAACAACAATGCAGAGATGATGTTGTTTACGTCAAAACTGAAACCAAGCCATTCACACAGAACACATATTTATCACATTTTCTAGAGGGACATCTATCAGCGTTGCACTCGCGTCTCGCACAAGAGAAGCTGCATGTTTAGAAAGCCATGGAGAATTAATGTAAGTTCAACTTATAAAAACATATCTCGAGACTTTATGGCAGTTTTTTCCCATTCCACTGCATCTCATGTTTTTAAATGAAGAAAGTACTCTTTGTGATTGGTTTTCGGTCCTTTGTATTAAACTGTACGTACACACAGTGATGTGAAAATGTTAGGACACCCGATTGAATTCCATGGTTTTCTGTATCAGGAGATAACAAAAAATTATCTGGTCTTTGGAAAGTCTTCAAATTTGGAAATAAAGCCTCAGATGAACAATATCACATGATATATCACACCGTGCCATTATTTATTTAACAAAAATAAAGCCAAGATGGAAAAGCCATGTGTGACAAAGTTAGGACACCCTATGATTCAGTGACTGTGAGGTGCCTAGTGTTAAGCTATGTTTTATTGATTATATGCTTCATTGAAAAGAGCAAGTGCAGTTCTGGACATTGCAAATGACAAAGCAACCATGTTTAAACAACCTGTTAACCTCGAACTGACATCTTCAGGACATTATTGTGTGAACTTGAGAGATGACAGTCATCTAGGTGAAAAGGAGACAAATGAGAGCAAAACAAAATGAAAATGAAATTCTTGCTGTGACCGAAAACATGACAACAAAAGAAAAGGAGAGAGTCCTGCTGAAACTACACAGACAAGTAAGTAAACCAGTATGAGTGCTTGGATAGCTAAGCAAATCACAACACTACATGCAATGAGAAAAGCATTCACAGAAGCCGAATGGTCGGAGAGAATCAGAAGAAGTGAAAGATGAAGGGCAGAAGTGCATCTCCACACTAAAAGAAACAACTGCTGGAGTTGTACCTAAGGCTTTATAGAAACAAACACTCAAGACCTTCCCAAAGACTCGCCTACATGTAGTTCAGAGTCTCTAAAAATGATCATGGCAGTCATATGTCAGAATAAATGGCAGCTAAACTCCAAGGACATTAAAGCAGCCTTTTTACAAGGTAAAGAGTTAACCAGAGACATTTACATTCTCTGGAGGATGAAATACACATACAGCAAGGAACATACATAACAAATCTGCAACCCATTCCAGTGGAGTCCACCAGAGCAACACAGCGTGAAGCTTCACTGACAGACGTTGAGATGGACACGCTAAAATAAAAGATTGCACAAATATTGTGTGTAGACCTGACATAATGTGTGACATATCCATCTTGGCATCTAACACAACGCATGCTACTGTTCAGACCCTGCATTGTGCAAATAAACTAATCATGGTCTCATCTGTTCAAAGGTCATTGTTCTAGAAGACTTATGGTTTGTTCAGATGCAACTTTGCAAACCTAAACCGTGCTGCCATGCTTTTTTTAGATCGAAGCGGCTTCCCACCATGCCATCCTTGTCCCATATTTTTCTAACTGTACTGTCATGAACTTTATCATTTAACATGTTAACTGAGGTCTGTGGAGTTCTTGGGTTGTCTGCCATTCTTCTGAGCGGTACATGGTCTGATGTTGGGGTGAATCCTGGGAGGATTGGGGTCTGTTTTGAATGTCTTCCACTTGTGAATAATCTTCCTCACTGTGGAATGATGGACTTCACATGATTTGGAAATGTCCGTATTACTCTTCCCTGACTGGTGGCAGCAACAATTGCTTCTCTAAGATCATTGCTGATGTTTTACCTCCTTGGCATTGTGTTAACACACACCTGATGGCTCCAGACCAGCACACTTCTACTTTTATAGAGCTTGCTGATGCTCAGTTAATCAAAGGCCTGACTGCTAATTACCCTCTTAATTCTTATCTTAACAGAAAGGGTGTCCTAACTTTGTCACACATGGCTTTTCCATTTTGGCTTTTTTTCTGTTAAATAAACAATGACACGGTGTGATATGTCATGTGTTGTTCATCTGAGGTTTTATTTTCCAAATTTTAAGACCTGGAAATAACCTTTTTTTTTTTTTTTATTATGTCCTGATAAGGAAAACCATGGAATTCAGTAGAGTGTCCTAACTTTTTCACATGACTGTACATGATGCTGTTTTGTTTCTAATTGTTTAAGCAACTTAATTATACAGGTGCATCTCAATAAATTAGAATGTCGTGGAAACGAATTTATTGAGATGCACCTGTATATACAGTATATATATGGTTTATAAACATTACTTTAAACATTATGCACTTTTTCCAAAGATAGTCGTGTTATTTTATTGCTTTAATAAACGTGCATTAGTAATATTTTGTTCGATGCACCCTCAGGAGAGAAGCCAAAAGCTTTTTTCCCCCCAACTGAAATTATGCATTTTAAATTACAATATAATTCAATTATTGATAATATTTCAATACAAAATTCGAATTTAGTTTCTCAGCCATTCTGACAGCACTAATATACACTCAAACACGCGCACACACACACACACACACACACACACACACACTCACACACACAGGTTTGTTTTTGTGAAAAGTGGGGACATCCCATAGGCGTAATGGTTTTTATAATGTACAGACCGTATATTCTATTGCCCTACACCAACCCTACCCCTAAACCTACCCCTTACAGGAAACTTTGTGCTATTTCAGATTTTCAATACACTCCATTCTGTGTGATTTATAAGCGTTTTGAAAAGTGGGGACATGGGGTAATGTCCTGAAAAGTCACCTTCTCCTTGTAATACCTATGTCATACCTTTGTCATACCCTTGTCATTATACAAATTTATGTCCTCATTTGTCACAGAAACGCGCACACACAGACACAGACACACACTCTCACACACAGGAGAGTGTTTCTGTTGATTTTCATCTTTATCTTGTCTTTGTCTTGTTCTCTGGTGCTGACTGAAGATCAGTGCCGTGTCTCAGCTGGGTCTCGCTGCGTGTCAGAATCCAGGTCAGTAGGAGAAACTCTTTCATACTTTTACTTAGATGTGTGTGAATAAACTCAGCTTTACTTCTATAGTGCTTTATACAAAACCGGTTGTTTCAAAGCAGTTCAACAGAACTAAACAGGAAAATAGCAGAATAAATAATGCAAAATTAAGACCTAAAAAGGTCTTAAAGGGGTCCTATTATGCTCTTTTACAAAGTCTTGATTTTGTTTTGGGGGTGTACTAGAACATGCTCTCATGCTTGGTGGTTCGAGTCCAAACGAGCCGTTCGTTGTAGTTCTTGAAAGGGGAATTTGTTTTTAAACGAAATATCTCCCTTTGGAGTGGACTTTGAGATTTGTAACTTTCTAGATCTTTTTTATGCCCAAACATACACACTACACACTGACTAAAATTTAAAAAGTAAAAAAGCATAATAGGACCCCTTTAAATTAGAGCATAAAGTCATGTATTTATAAAGTCATGGCATTAAATGTTGCATGCGCTGCAAAAAATAAATCTCTTCCTCAGTATTTCTGTCTTGTTTTCCAGTACAAATATCTAAACATCCTTAAATCAAGAAGCGTTTACTGGAAATGCAAAATGAACAAAACCTGCAGAAACGCTGTATTCTAAAATAACCCTTTCAAAGTTAATTCTGTAGAATATAATGCTCCATTATTTTACACAAATGTTCAGATTTATCATAGCGTAGTCTAATGAAAATGAATGATTATTAATGCTATTTGTTTGCGTTCTTTTTTTTTTTGTGACTGTGCCAGACGTTACTTCATGCAAAGAACATAAGTTACATAATCACATGCCAAGTTTTGTAATTTGTTTAGCCAGTATTATCAATTAAACTCAAGACCTGGATTTCGTTTTGGAAACCGTTTTGGTGGAAAACAGTAGTATTCAGGTGCAGAAATTCAATAAACTGTAAATCAAAAACAGATTAATCCTTAAAAATAAAGTTACAAAAGTTATTAGTCAAGAGCAGTGAGTGATTTTGTCTTTTGTTGTTAACATTAACAATGATCAATAATTAATTAACATTGTTAACATTAACATTTGGTGCATTTGGTATGAAAGTGACAGCAGCTTTTAATATACCTGCTGTCACATCAATGGAGAGCTTATTTATTCAGCTTCCAGATGATGTAGAAATCTCGATTTAAAAAAACTGACCCTCATGACTGATTCTGTGCTCCAGGGTCACATGTACAGTTGTTCATGTTTTGTTCCTCCTGTGTGTTTACAGGCGAGAGCTGTGAGGCGGGAGAGCCGGAGCCCACTAAAGTGCTGGAAATCATCTCGGGGTGTAACTGGGAAACCCATCGGTCCCTGGTGCTCAAGGAACTCTTCCGCTGCATCGACATGAACCACCTCGCTTCGGTTTTCTACATCGACATCTACAAAGTGGAGCTACTCTCCAAAGATCTGAAGAAAGACGAGAGCGGATCCACGTTGATTTACAAGGTCTGCGTGTCCCTCGGCAAGACGCCAGAAAAGACTCGTGAGCCGAGGAAGAGTGTGAAGAAACGAGACGATGCGTCACATCTGAGGAGCTCTTCCTCTCAGAAAGTCAACAGACTGAATGTTAAAGAGAACCTGCACATCATACAGACAAACGCACCTGATGAGAAACAGGCGAAGCACTTTCCTCTTCTCTCTCGTGTCGTTCCCGCTGGTCTTCTGAAGGCTGACAAGAAGACGCTAGTGCGCTCTGGACCGATAAAGGTAAAGAAACAGCTTTTCAACTACATTGTTTCTGTCTTACAGTCATTCGTATTATCACAGAAATACTGGGATGAAAGTTTATAGTTCGCATATAAAGATTGATGTCTATGGAAGCAATCAAAATAGAGCAAATCCCCTTTTAAAAGTAACTGGCAAAAGAAAATGTATTGTGCTATTTTTATTTTATTTTATATAAAATAAATATTTTTAAAAAATAGTTAAAAATACAAAATTGCTATAAAATTAAAGCCATATGTCTACATAAGTTGAGTTCCAAATTTGAAAAATGAGGATCATATGCAATTTTGTTTAGGCGTTATACCAAAAACAGCCACCGGGTGCCACCCAAATTACGTCTATCACAAAATAACCACCAAATATGGAATCTTGAGACTCGGACCTTTCCAATGATATATAGTTTGTCATGATTATATTAGGATTTAAATAACATTTGTCGATTGCATCACCACTAGGTGGCGAAAAGTGACTGTTAAAAAATGTATTCTTCATTGAATCGTTCATTCAAGAGATTTGTTCAAAAACGCCAGTAATGAAAAACAAGTGAAGTATTTATGAGTCATTGAATCATTCATTTAAATCACTTTTTCATAAGTTTCATATTAAAAATTGGTGTATTAAATATATTTTAAATACTATATATATTAAAATGTTTAATAATTCATTCAGATTAATTAAACTCTTTTAAATAGACCGCAACAATAATGTTTTGTCACACATTATTTTTAGTTCAGAATCGTGGGAGAATCGTGATCTAAAAAAAATCGTGATTCTCAATTTATCCAGAATCGTTTAGCTCTACTGTGAATAGTGTTTGATCTCAGATTGTTGAGCATAAACCTCTCTCCCTTGATTTCAGGTCAATGGAAAAACGTACGCTCAGGCTAAATTGATCCTGGGCCGGATGGGAGCGCTGCATCCAGCCAATCGTCTGGCAGCGTACGTCACTGGCAGAATAAAACCACTGCCTCAAAACACGACCCGATCGCTTTCCAAAACACTTCAGGTCAGGACGCTCAGAGAGACGAGGGGTGCAATCTCTGCTCCAGCGACCGATCCTTCAAAACACACAGGTACCATCTGTCAGAACAAGAGACGCTGAACCCTAGTGTAGGCATAGCGATTAAAATTTCTTATTTAATTAATTACATGATGTGCCGTGAATCACTGTCTTATTTAGTGAGTCATTCAGTCATTCATTCAGCTGATTCGTTTAAATGACGGTTTCTTTCAGAAACAAAGCAAGTGACTTTATACAAATGAGTCACTGAATCATTAACTCACTCGATTCGTTCAAAGATGTGGATTCATTCAGAAACTAAAAAATAGAAATAACTGACTTAAAACCATTTTAGCTGCTGAAAATACTAGTGTTCTAATCATTTTGGCCACCACTGTACTGTATATATCATCTGTAAAATACTTTTACTTTGTCTTGTTTAGTGAGCCAAGCTCATTCATTCAAAATGCCCATTACCCGATCTCCGGTGATGCCCTGGGCTCCTAATGGCATCAGATGTATTCCTGCAGCTTTGAACCCCACATCATCACGTAACCCTGGGCGTGGCTCAAACACTGTAGCCCCGCCCCTCTCCAGCGCCCCAGTCATGGTAGCCCCGCCCCTCTCCGGCGCTGAGACTGTTCTCCCGGCTTCTGCTCTTCCGCCGGGGCAGCAGGTGGTTCTGCAGCCGGTCGCAGGTATGACGGGGGTGAACATGTGCCAGTTTAACGGCCAGATGATCCAGCTGGTGCCCATCCCTGCAGCGTTACCTGTGCAGGTGCAGACCGGCGCTGGTGGAACAGGTTAGTGACAGTGCTGCTGTATCCTCAAGAATCTCCAATAGCACTTCTAGAGCCTTATCAAATTTTTTATTTTTTTCCTGAATTCTGTGTTTTCCATTTTAATTTTTCAGTCTTAATGGTTTTATTAAATTTTATTAATCTAAAAGGATGATTAATCAATTGAATTCATGAAACGTATACAACTGAATAGTTTATTAAAGTTTTAACAATAATAGTGCCCTGTGAAATGTTTCATTAAAAAAAAAAAAAAAGTAATCAAATGAAATGAAACGTTTTAAAATAGCAAAAATTTCTTCTTTTTTTTTTTACAAAAACAAAAAATATATGTTCCTTAAAATAATGTTATAATAAGTTGTATTATTATTGTATCCGTTGGCGTTCTTATTATTCTTCTTCCGCTCTGGAAGTCTATGGCTTCCCATAGAACCGCTTGCGGAAAAGTTATGAAATTTGGCGCACTGATAGAGGACAGTCACAACATTAACCACAGCAAGTTTGGAGTCTCTAACTCGAACCCTCTAGCGCCACCACTTGTCCAAAGTTTCACTCATGTTTATGATAATAACTTTTGAACCATAAGGTCTAGAAGGAAATTTATTGTTTTCCTCTGAATCCTTGGCTCATGCCGAGTCGAATGGACACCAAAATTTAAAAATCGTAAGGTTTCATTTTTTTTACTATTTTTAATAGTTCGAAAAAAACTGCTTTTTCAAACTCGTCCTAGACTGTTTGTCTGATTTTCACCAAAATTGGCTCAGATCATGCTGGCAAAAAGTTGTGGAAATAAATAGGGCTGCCCCCTAATAGTTGACTAACTGTTAGTCGACGAGAAGAGGCTTGGTCAACCAATATTTTATTAGTCGCAGAAAAAATAAATCCACAGGAAGAGGCAAAGTCACGCAGTCCGTGACGGACAGATTATTAACAGCTGGTCTGTGTGGTAATACAGTACATCAAACGCTCGCCTATCATAATCAACCTCAAATATGGCTTATCATCTGAAATATGTATGTAGTAGCTACTTTACCTGGCCGCTAAATCTAATGTTAACCTAGAAAAATGTGCGCTATTCGAGTGTCTGAGGCGCCGGTGCGCTCACTTGCTCATACTTTGGTCATACAGATAAAAGTAATACATCTTTTGAATCTGTAAAGACTACGTTTATTTGTGTACACTCAGAATAACAATGAAACGTGTGTGCGCATTCTGCCGTCTCTGTCTCTGTGAACTTGAGCGCGAAACTCCAAAACTCTGTGTATACTTGCCTTGCATGAGAAATATATCTATAGAGAGTGAAATGTCTACTTTTAAATGAACAAATTTAAATGGAAAACAAATATTCTCCAATTATGTAATCCATATGAAACTGCATACAGGTGCATCCACTACCACTTATTAGGCTATAGGCAATTAAAGGCTCATTAATATGATATATATATATATATATATATATATATATATATATATGTTTTATAAATATATATCCTGAATTCTGTGTTTTCCATTTTAATTTTTCAGTCTTAATGGTTTTATTAAATTTTATTAATCTAAAAGGATGATTAATCAATTGAATTCATGAAACGTATACAACTGAATAGTTTATTAAAGTTTTAACAATAATAGTGCCCTGTGAAATGTTTCATTAAAAAAAAAAAAAAAGTAATCAAATGAAATGAAACGTTTTAAAATAGCAAAAATTTCTTCTTTTTTTTTTTACAAAAACAAAAAATATATGTTCCTTAAAATAATGTTATAATAAGTTGTATTATTATTGTATCCGTTGGCGTTCTTATTATTCTTCTTCCGCTCTGGAAGTCTATGGCTTCCCATAGAACCGCTTGCGGAAAAGTTATGAAATTTGGCGCACTGATAGAGGACAGTCACAACATTAACCACAGCAAGTTTGGAGTCTCTAACTCGAACCCTCTAGCGCCACCACTTGTCCAAAGTTTCACTCATGTTTATGATAATAACTTTTGAACCATAAGGTCTAGAAGGAAATTTATTGTTTTCCTCTGAATCCTTGGCTCATGCCGAGTCGAATGGACACCAAAATTTAAAAATCGTAAGGTTTCATTTTTTTTACTATTTTTAATAGTTCGAAAAAAACTGCTTTTTCAAACTCGTCCTAGACTGTTTGTCTGATTTTCACCAAAATTGGCTCAGATCATGCTGGCAAAAAGTTGTGGAAATAAATAGGGCTGCCCCCTAATAGTTGACTAACTGTTAGTCGACGAGAAGAGGCTTGGTCAACCAATATTTTATTAGTCGCAGAAAAAATAAATCCACAGGAAGAGGCAAAGTCACGCAGTCCGTGACGGACAGATTATTAACAGCTGGTCTGTGTGGTAATACAGTACATCAAACGCTCGCCTATCATAATCAACCTCAAATATGGCTTATCATCTGAAATATGTATGTAGTAGCTACTTTACCTGGCCGCTAAATCTAATGTTAACCTAGAAAAATGTGCGCTATTCGAGTGTCTGAGGCGCCGGTGCGCTCACTTGCTCATACTTTGGTCATACAGATAAAAGTAATACATCTTTTGAATCTGTAAAGACTCTACGTTTATTTGTGTGCGCTCAGAATAACAACGAAATGTTGCGCTTTTGTAAAATAATGAAAGCAAACAGTGTGCGCATTCTGCCGTCTCTGTCTCTGTGAACTTGAGCGCGAAACTCCAAAACTCTGTGTATACTTGCCTTGCATGAGAAATATATCTATAGAGAGTGAAATGTCTACTTTTAAATGAACAAATTTAAATGGAAAACAAATATTCTCCAATTATGTAATCCATATGAAACTGCATACAGGTGCATCCACTACCACTTATTAGGCTATAGGCAATTAAAGGCTCATTAATATGATATATATATATATATATATATATATATATATATATATATGGTTTATTAATATACATGCGACTAATAGTCGACTAATGCTCAAAAGAAACGACTAGTCGATCAGAAAAATCTTTAGTCGAGGGCAGCCCTAGAAATAAAGTTGATTAGTCAAACTGTTCTCGAATGACGCATGAACGAATTCGACGAAGAGCACGGAAATGTGAGGCTGTATCTCCGCAACGGTTTGGCGTATTGAGACCAAGCTTGGTGTGTGTTATAACAAGCATGACCTGAGGCTACCTGCACAGTTTCGTCGCAGCGCCACCTAGTGGTCAGGAGATATGAAAAATGGCTATTTTAGCTTATAACTTCTGAATGGTTTGGCCAAAAATCACAAAACCTGGTCTCTTTAGATTCGGTGGAGCATGCCGAGTCGAACCATACCCAATTTTCCCATGTCAGCCATTTTGAATTTTATCATAAAATGCTATATTTTACAAGCGCATTGGCGTATCCTTACGAAACTCGGTACGTGTCTTTGGCACCATGCCCTGATGGTACTTAAAAAGTTTGGGGGCAGCGCCACCTTGTGGCCAAAACGTATAAAGGAATTTCGAAAAATGCTAATAACTTTTGATTGCATTAGCCTTTTGTAATGGAACTCAAAATATTTCTTGGGTCATGCCGACAACATAGATACCAATTATGCCATAGTCGGCCAAACTTCCTGTCCGCCAATCTCCTCCTAGACCGTTTGTCTGATTTTCACCAAATTTGAGTCAGATCATCTTCAGACAGTTATGGATTTCGTGTTGATAGACCGAACTGCTTTTGTATAGCACCGCAACAAAGTTAAGGCATGATGCCAAACTGCATCTGAGGCTGTATCTCTGCAAAGCTTTGACATACTGACACCAACCTCTGTGTGTGCCATTATCACCTCACACAGAACACACCACATCAATTTGATAACAGCGCCACCTATTGGTAAAAAGTGATAAGCCAATAAATCATATTAGCAGTGGTTGTGTTTCTGATTTTTCAGTTATTTTGTCTAAAATCAACTTAAAATGGTTTTAATTACTCATTGCTACAGTTGGTCTGATGCTCCATATTTGCTATTCTATTATTATTATCTACTGCACAATATTAATATACCTGTTATAATTTCTTCAAGTTAAATGGAACTTTTATTTTTTATCGTTTCTGCCAATAGTTTTCTGAAATGAAATGGTAAAATCCTGGTGACTTACCACCATTTCATTCATTTTACAAGCCCTAGTTTTGATTTATTCATCCAAATATTGCCAAGTTCTGTAACAAGCCGCATTATACAGTAAATTCGACCGGATTTTGCTGTTTTGTCTGTGTTTTCTGCATCATGAAAATCATACGGCCGTACACATCAAATGAATCATTCTCACCTGGTTTCTCTACAGGAGGTGCTCAACAGGAGCCACAATCAGCTCAGATGCCCACATCATCTTCACAGAAGGCTTCATCTAAACCCCCTCCATTCATCGTACCCAGAATCCACGCAGTGCAAGGAAACACCAGCTTTAGCTTTGGAACTGTTGCAGCTGCGGGTCTACAGGGCGGTTTACTTGCTAAAGCTGGCATGTTTTCCTTCAGAATATGCCCACCTTCTGCTGAGAGCAAGACTGTGGGTCTCGACCAGACAGGAAAAGCTCCTGAGTCAACAGGAACTGCTTCCACATTGTTACTTCCTGGAGGATATAGGTTAATAAAACTGCCCATGTTTGTCAGTCCCAGCGTGAGCAGCCCGACCGCTTCTGTACCCGCCGTATGCACCGAGAAATCAACCGAAGACCCGAGCGCACACCAGTCCTCAGTCTCTATTAAAACAGAACCAGGTGAAGAGCGCAGTGGCCTGCTCTCAGAAGACGGTGCTCCAGTTATCATTAAAGTAGAGTCTTACAGCGGCAACTCTTCATCCAAACATCCATGCGCTGAGCCAGAGGAACGATCGCTGCACATTAAGATCGAGGATGATACGGACCAGTCCCCACAGAACAGCAAAGACTCGCCATACCGCGCCAAAATAGAGGAGCCAGACCACGAGACGATCGCAGGCGTCAGTCATCATCTGAACACCTCTGAAAGCAGGGATCGTGGTGTGAAAGACACAGACAGATCCTCCTCTAATACTGAAGTCCAGCAGCATCTGAGAAGCCGAGAGGAGAGGAAGGACACAGCCATTGGTGCTGGTTTATTGTGCTCTGTATTTGAGGGTCGCACCTCACAGAGTTTCACTAAAACACACAAACCCGGAGCTGAGGAGATCCAGAACCGGAGGAGAAAACGACAGGCTCCGGACGATCCACGAGTGGATTCTGCTGCTGAACTCAATCAATCCAGCAGCGCGTTCATGTACTCCAGTGACGGATGGACCACAGAAGACAGTGTAAGTCAGCTAAAAACACTGGTTTCTTGATTGCAAGCGATTCACATTTTTCTTAAATTACGAGAATCGATCAGTGCTGTTTTTAGTTGATGTGTGAACATAACCTCTAACCCAGTCATCTCAACAAGCTTTGTTACTTTTGAAACAAAGTCTTAGCGTTCAAATTCTGTCAGTTCTATAATGAAATTCAATCAATAAACATGAATGAACGTCAGAAGGTGTTGATAGAAACAGAACTAACTAAAATCTGTGATTCAGCTGCAGAAAGACACCAGTAAAAAAGATAGAAAAAATAACTCTTGAGAGAAGCATTATGATAAACATGTACTATACTATATTACATATTCATTATATTTTACTTAACCTGTGCTTCAGTATTTAATGTACACTACCGGTCAAAAGTTTGGGATCAGAATGATTTTGAATGTTTTTACAGGAGTTTCTTCTGCTCATCAAGGCTGCATTTATTTGATCAACAATACAGGAAAAATGTAATGTTGTGAAATATTATTATGATGTAAAATAAAGTTTTTCTATTTTAATATACATTAAACTGTAATTTATTTCTGTGATGCGCAGCTGTATTTTCAGCATCATTACTCCAGTCTTCAGTGTCACATGATCTTCAGAAATCATTCTAATATGCTGATTTATTATCAGTTGCGCTGCTTCA